>NC_064643.1:162271077-162526077 GCF_023864345.2 Schistocerca serialis cubense
GGATTTGAACACAGCTAGAGTGGAGGAGCGACTTTCCCCTCACTCGAAGGCGCTCCTAGGAGGCGGACGATTCGCTTCATACGAGGAGACGAAATGCTTGGCTACAAAGTGGCTGAGCACGCTAGTACATGATTTTTACCAGGAGGTTATATTCAAATGACGTGTGTCTAAACCGACGTGGACACGCACTCTAAAAACAACCTGACGTATTTCCTGTACTGTACTGTACTACCGTATGAAGTAAATTATACACAATTCGCGGCAGGCTTTGTAACCTTAGTTTCTGATCACCGCTCCTAAGTGTCCTTGTCCTGCCTGCTGGCTGCCATTTGGTATACAAGACGATCATCTCTGGCCCACATAGACAGTAACCTCGACAGCAGGTGTCACATTTCTGATGAGTTAAGGTTGGTTGCTGTGCCCTATCTTCTATACTCTTAGGCGTTTTCAACAAGATAACGGCAGACGGTATTGAGTTCCAGGTGCTGTCCTGGTGCATTTCGAGACAGAGAGTGTTCGACTGTTACAATGGCTAGCACGTTCTGCAGATCTCTCACTGACCGGAATCATTTGGTCAGGTTGACGACCTCTAGCACAAAGTTAAATCAGCAAGTATCCATGTCTGCCATCCCAGTTCAGTTCGACTGGACGCCCAGCCGTTTCAGAGTCGTCGTTGCTGCCAGAGGTGACAGCCCAGTGTACTGAAGTTCGTACCCTGTTTAACCCTAAATACCCTACAGATATAATTATATAATCTTCCTACTACACTACATACGTACAATAAGTAAAATTTCGTGAATTTCTATCACTGTTTATGTTGCAGTTTTAATGGATAGCCGTGTATTTCTACGTTTCTCTAGGAGTACATCAGGTAACTACTCTCTCACCTCTCCTCTTCATCACAATTATGGATATAGTAACAAGAGATCTGCAGAAAACTGCACCCTGGACGTTAATGTGTGCTGATGATGTGCTTTTGGACTCTGACTACAAGACTGACCTGCAGTGTCACGTCCAAGACTGGAACGTCTGCCTTGTAGAAGTAGGTATACAACTCAACATAAAAAATACAGTATCGCAGCACAGATGTAAATGGCCCAGATACCACCAGAATCAATGACGTTGGCCTCCCAACAATAAGTATGTTTAAGTACCTACCCTCAGCTACTGTTTCTGATGGAAATCACAGCGCAGAAATCTCCAACCGTCTGGGCGGCACCTGGTCCAAATGATGTTCTGTGACCGGCTACCCTTTCACCAGATGATTCTAAATGGGCTCAAGTCGGAAGTACACCGATTTGGAATCCGTTTAGTTGCAATGGACGGGATGAATACTGGCCTTCGACAAATGAAGTAGAACAACGACCTGCTGTCATAGAAACAAAGAAGTAGACATGTGGATTAACACTGTCCGATCATGTAACCAATTATGAAGTTCGTAAGTAATGTGGAGAAGCACCAGTAGTAGACAAGATGGCAGAAAGCCATCCGTGAATATGTTCTTAGAGCAGACGCAACACCTGTGGCAAAGACTGGTTTTGGTTTGAGCTTTATCTAAAGCTTTAGAATACATAGTTCGCGGTCAGCAAACAAATTACTTAACATCAAATAACATTCCACGTGAATACGAGTCTGTTTTCCAGAAAAATTGCAGTATGACGGCTGTTCTTAAAAAATTGATTGACGAACTGAAGCACGCCGTGGACAGACAAAAGGCGACTACTGTGTGCTTTTTGGATTTTAGCAAAGCTTTTGACAATGTTGAGTTCGATGCTCTGTTTGCTAAACTTAAAAGTCAAAATTTTTCTGTGAAATGCTGTGCAGTTGTTCCATTCATACATTACATTCCGCCAACAATTGAACCGAAAGACCGCAATGGAGGAATGTAGTATTAGGGGTCCCACATGGATGAGTACTGGGCCCATTATCTTTCTCATAATGGGTTAATGATGTATCGACCGTTATTCCCCCTTACAAATATCGTCTAACGCTGACGTCCTTCAGTTTTACCTAAGCACAACCTCAACAAAGCTCAGTACAGCTGTCCAGCAATTTGACGTCCTTGCTTTATCAGGGTGGACACAGAACATAGGTTACAAAATCATCCCATATAAAACGCAGGTTATCTTAGTCGCTCACAAAAAAACTTATTATACCTAAGAGAATCTCTTCACCCTTTAATCGTAAACGGCACAGAAGTAACTTCTTCTTTTCTGCAAAGAACTTGGGAATAATTCTGGACTATCGCTTACACTAGACAGGACACACAACTGCAATCTATAATAAGGTGTCAGCATCACTTCATTCACTACAGAAATATAGAAAAGTGTTTTCTTTTGAGCTTGAAAAGAAACTCGTAGAATCATTAATACTCACCATCCTTCATTATGGTGAACCTATTCTTGAAGGGCTTTCATGTAAGAGGCATGCTGGTTGGAACTGACAACACATCTGTGACGTAGGCTATTACGCCCATATCACTCCTCCCTACGAACAATTTCTGCAACCGCGAGCCGCGTAATTTGAATCCCCGCCAGATGTTATGGACATCAAAGACCCCTAGAGGTCTCTGCACCATCGCGCCGTAAGCTGTGGCGGCGCGCGCCTCCTGGCCCGCATTTAGAGTGAGGGCGCCACAATGAAACACGTGGTTGCAGCGGCCAATAGCGGCGTCCCCGATAGCGTACTTAAGCGCCTGCCTCTCGCCCAGCCTACTTGAACACATCCGCACACTACATATTGACCACCGCCTTGATCCCCCCCACCCCTGGTGTCTCCCTTCCTCTCCACCCCCAACCAGTTGCCGCGCCTTTACCGTTGCGTCCCACCCTCTCTCCATCTCCTCACCCTTTATCTCCTTTCACAACGCAGCTTCCACCATCTGCCCCTCCCGGATGATGAGCTTCGCCCTGACATCTACCCTTCCTACCAACTGCAACCCCATCTTCCTGCCTCCTCCTCAGGGCTCCCTCTCCTCCCCCTCCCTCCTCCTGAGCGGCTTCCACCTCCTACTCCATCTCATTGTGCCTGCTTTCAGTGTCTCTGCACTCCCTCCTGCCCTGTCTTCCCTCTTCATCTCCTGCCCCACGTGTCTCCTGCCTCTTCGTGTACCCACTGATGCCCCTCCTCTCCTCATCCCGCCGCTTCCCCTGCTGCCCCATGCTCTCCCCTCATTTTCCATCCTCTCTGCCCTTTCCCTCGGCAGGTCCCGCCTGGCAGTTTTATTCTTCGTCGTGTGTGCTCAAAGTGGGTTTTAAGTGTGTTGTTCCAGAGTGTTTTTACTACTGTGGCCGACTTTTAACCTGTGCATGTCCATTCAGTGTCTTCTCTGAGTTCTGAAGAATCGCCAACTGTGTTTTTTAACTTTCTGGTGACTTTTTTTTAACTGTCCTCCATGAACGTCTCTGTGTTAGTCTATTTTTTACCTCCATTTTCTCCCATTATTCTGTTTTAAGTTCCCATTTATCGCCTTATGTATGCAACATTTTATTCTTATTTTAAGTTGTCATATCACTTGGCTGAAGAGCGGCGGATTGTGCCGCTGACAGCCCTCCCCTGCCCATATGGGGCAGGGGAATGAAATCATAATAAATAAAAAAAAAATAGTAAGCCCAGCCTGCCAGTCTAACCTTGCATACGTCTCAGGACATATCGCCTCGCCTTAGACAGCGTATTTACTTCCGTGTTTTGTTTATGAGTGGACGTGGTTGTCTAGTTAGGTTTTCTTGACTCTGTTATTTCGTTCTTGTTGTTGTCGTAAGGTCCGTCGTTGGTCGTGTCCGTCCTCTCCCGTTGTGTTGTTGTTCGCGGGCCGCTCCGCGGATCCCGCCGCATTTTCCGTCACTTCAACCCCGCGACTGTTCCGATCGCCGTTACAACATTTTGGCGACGAGGTGAGCGGTGGTCGTTGTTGGTATGGAGGCGAAGTTGGTCTGTCTGCTGGAGCAACAGCAGCAGCTCATGCAGCAGCAGCAATTCCAGCTCCAGTTAGACATGTTACAAAAGTCGCTGCAGTTGCTAATGGACAAAGTCGATGCCCAGGAAGCGTTACCACAACAGCTTCAAAGTCCTCGGGTGTCCGATGCTTTCCCACGTCTGCCGTTGTTCCCACACTTTAATGACGCTAACGAGGACTTGGAAACCTACTTACATCGGCTGAAACAACATTTCACGGCTTTTCAAGTCACGGACGACTCCTTGCACCAGTCGTTGTTTTTGTCTTGGGTCTCCCAGGACACGTTCTTTCCTCTCCGCAAGTTGGCACTGTTGTCCGATCCTGCGGCTCTCTGTTTCTAGGAGATCTGCCTTCTGCTGACAAACTATTATTCCCAACGCTACCATGTGGTCGCCTCTCGGCTGGAGTTCCACCAGTACCACAAACAGCCAGGTCAATCGTATCATTCCCGGGTCACGGACTTGCAGGGTCTCAGCTGTCGATGCGATTTTACGTGCACCAATGAACAGTGTAAGGCTTCGTATGTGGACTCCATGATCCGGCATGTGGTGGTTCAGCTGACTCTCGATACTGAGGTCTGTACTGGGGTGTTGAAACTCGACAACCCCTCCTTGGAAGAGATTCCCCGCATTGTCACTGCTTTGAAATTGCTCAAGTGGCTAACGAGCCTCTTATGGCGCGACCGCAGGTGGCGGCGATCGCGGAGTCACGGGGTGTTCCGCCCTTGCGACGTCGACATGGCCTGGCCGACAGAGGTCAGCGCTGTCTGGACTCCTCATTGTCCGACGTCTCTATGGCATCGGCGCCTTCAGTCGCCCCTCGTCGCCTGGCGCGCGGCCCACTTCCATCTTGCCCACAGTATTTTACTGCACATTCACGGACTGATTGTCCCCACCTCTGGAAACGTTCATGCTGTGTAATAAGGAGGGCCACATCCGATCGGTTTGTCGTCGTCGCTCGACACGCTCCAGTCCTGCCCCTCCTGGGCCTAAAGATACCGTCCATGCTCTGCAGTCGGTCGTCCCACATGACGACCCATCAGCGCAGAAGCTTTTCCTCATGCTCCGAATTTTCGCTGAGGATGTCAGTTTTCAGGTCGACACTTGGGCCACCATCTCCCTGATTAATATGGCGACATATACCCAGCTGGGCTCTCCTGCGTTATCGCCTCCCTCTTGCCGTTTGGTCGCCTATGGAGATCGTTCCATGCCCCTTTGTGGCCAATTCGTCGTCCAGGCAACGTACAAGCGTGTTCCCTGGCTCCTTACCCTCTTTGTCGTCGACCATCCGTCGGCTTCGAATATTTTTGGCCTGGATGCGTTTCAACTGTTTGGCTTTTAAATTTCCGACGAAGTTAAGGTCGTTTCCATGGCTGTTCCCTTTCAGAACATGGACGATCTGTGCTCCGCTTTTTCGTCATTGTGCTTCCAGATCTCGGATGTGCTTCCGGCTTTCAGGCACACATCACCCTACAGCCAGATGGACAGCCTCGCTTTTTCCAGGCCCACCCCTTCTGGTGCCCTTACAGCCAGCGGTCAAGCAGGAACTTGATCGGGTCCGGGCCGCGGGCGTGCTGGAGCCTGTAACTTACAGTGCATGGGCGACACCACTGATGGTCATACAGAAGCCCAATGGGTCCCTTCGGCTGTGTGGGGACTTTGGCGCTACAGTCAATGCTCAGTTCCTTGTTGACACTTACCCCATTCCCTGACAGGAAGACCTTCTTGGCAAGCTTGCTGGGGGAGAGTATTTTTCCAAGATCGACTTGGCTGAGGCATACCACCAGTTGTCCTTGGATGCCGAATCTTAGAACATCATGGTTATCAACATGCCTTTCGGATTGTATAAGTACTAGCGCCTTCCCTTTGGTGTCTCTTCAACACCGGCCATTTTTCAGCAATTCCTGGAGCAGCTTACACAGCCTATCCCTGCCTGTGTTAATTATCTGGATAACATCTTGGTCACCGGTCGTTCCCACCAGAAACATCTGCAAAACCCCAGCGCCTTATTTCACGCTCTGCAGTCTGCTGGTTTACGCTGTCAGCTGGAAAAATGTAGTTTTTTTTAACTGGCTTAGCAAAGATGGCATTTGCCCTTTGGGTCATAATGTCACGGCCATTGAGGTCCTTCCTCGTCCCAAGGACTTACCTGAACTCCAAGTGTTTTTGGGCAAGATTACTTATAACTTGAAGTTCTTGCCCCAGGCTGCCTCCATTTCTCAACCCCTCAATCACTTGCATCGCAAAGGGGTACATTCCTGCCTGTGACCAGGCTTTCCCCTGTTTAATGGCGATGCTGAAGTCTGCCCCGTGCCTTACTCCCTTTTCTCCAGACCGCCCCTGCTTGTGGCAGCTGATGCATTGGCATATGGCATTGGAGCCGTCCTTGTGCACCAGGATGCCGATGGCTCCGAACAGCCCATCACTTATGCCTCTAAGACGTTGACCCCAGCACAACGGAACTACTCTCAGATTGAAAAGGAGGCTCTGGCGATCGTGTTCGCTGTCCAAATATTTCACACCTATCTCTTTGGCGCAAAGTTCACCCTCCTGATGGACCATAAACCCATGGTTACACTTTTCAGACCCCACTCTCACCTTCCAGAGCGGACAGCTCAACGTCTCCAGCACTGGGCATTGTTTTTACGCAATTACGCTTACACCATCTAGTATAAGCCCACCACCCACCATGCAGACGCTTTGATACGTCTCCCAGCAGACCCCGATCCTGCCTTATACCAACAGGAGGTTCTCTGCTTTCACATTGATTCTGCCTGCCAGTATGTGCTGGATGGTCTGCCTCTCATGGCTGCTCACATTGCTGCGGCTACCCGCCGCGACCCTGTCTTGCAGCAGGTTAACTAAGTGGTCCACGGGTGGCCATCCTACGTTACTCGTCAGATGCAGTCCAATTTCAGCCCCCAGAGCCTCCTGTCCCACAGGCTTTCCGTGGTCAATGATGTCCTTCTGTTGGCCAAGGAGTCAGATGCCCCTTGGGTGGTCATCCCTCCGGAATTGCGGCGTGGCTTTGGGTGCTTGGTTTGTTACACTGTGGGCACTGGGGTATGTCCCGTATGAAAGTTTTGGCTCGCTGGCATATGTATTGGTCCGGCATCGATGGCGATATTGAGTGCCTGGTCCGTGGGTGCACTGTCTGTGTGCGTCACCAGGCGAGTCCCCCTCAGTCATCTGCACCCTGGCCTGTGCCTCACCGGCCCTGGGATCGCATCCATATCGATTTTGCGGGCCCGTCTACTCCAAATACCCATATGTTGTCTGAATGGCATCCACCACCATGGAGGCTACACTCACGGCCCTGGCCCAGTTTCTTGCCATCAAGGGTCTGCCACACACGTTAGTCTCCGATAATGGTCCCAAATTCACGGCATCCTCCTTCCATGACTTCTGTCAGGCCAACAGTATCAAACATATCCGTAGCCCCCTTTCCATCCTTCGTCCAATGGCGTGGCAGAAGGGCTTGTCCGCTCTTTTAAACAACAGTTGACCAAGGCAGTCGACACATCTCCAACCATGTCGGCCCTCACCCTGTTTTTGAGCACCTATCGCACTACGCCAATTGACGGACGCAGTCCGGCAGAGCTCCTTAATGGGCGACAGCCACGGACCCACTCCATTTGCTGATACCATCCTCTTCCCCCCCCCCCACTCCTGGCTCTCGCAGTGGTATGCCCCTGGCACAGCCATGTGGACCCGCAGGCTGGACACCCACCACAGTCGTCGCGGCCCATGGGCGGCGTGTGACGTCGGTGCAGACGTCGAAGGGGTAGGAGTGCCGCCATCATAATCAGCTCCGCCCACGTGCCGCCACGGGACTCGCGCCACCGCCTCTTTCCCTACCTCCTTCAGGTACGGACGTGGTCCTCGAGTCACCGTCCCGGGCCCCCGCTGCCGTCTCGCCGAGGGCCTGCCTCCGGCCCTCTCTGCCTCCGGGTGGATCGGCGGCTCCATCCCTCGCCCTGGACTCTGGAATTTGAATCCCGACCAGACGTCATGGACATCAAAGACCCCTAGGTCTCTGCACCTTCGCGCCATAAGCTATGGTGGCGCGCGCCTCCTGGCCCGCATTTAGAGTGAGGGCACCACAGTGGAACACTTGGTTGCAGCAGCCAATAGCGGCGTCCCCGATAGCGTACTTAAGCACCTGCCTCTCGCTCAGCCTGCGGCCGTACGTAGGGTCTGGACCCCTCCACCATACTCCACACCTATAAATCTCTCATCCACCCTATCCTCTGTTACGCCCATCCTCCCTGGATCTCCGCCCCCCCTACCTTTTACAAATCCCTTCAGATCCTTGAATGCCACGTTCTCCGCCTCGCCTATCGCATCCGTCTCCCCTCCCCCATGCGGATCCTGTTCCCCCACCTCCTCCTTTTCCTTGAAAGGATATGGATCCTGTACACCTCCCACAAACTCGATCCTCCTCACCCGCTTGTCTCCCCCATCTTCTCCCACCCCCGCCTGCTGCTGCATCTGTATTCCCACATCCCACCCGGTCTCCATCACTCCACCCTCCTTACCCTCTCCCAAGGTGGCTTCCGCCAGTTCCCTCTCCCTGATGATGCCCTCCTCCCCTCCATCTATCCCTCCTACCAACTTTGATCCTCCTTCCCTCTTCCTGTGTTTGCTCCTTTGGGCACCCTCCCTCCCTTCTCTCCCCCTTCCCTCCCTCCACCATTTCTCCCCAGTCCTCCCCCGGGCTTCCCCTCCCCTGTCCCTCTACTCCTCCTCCCATCTCCTCAGCCATTGGCATCTTTGTTCTCCCCTCTCCCCCCTCTCACCCTTCTTCCCCTCTCGGCAGGTCCCCAGACTCGCACACACTGCGTGGACATTCGTGCGCCGGAGATCATCGCCATCAGTGTCTCGTGTGTGCCGTCGTGTTTAGTGTTCAGTGTTCACCGTCGCACTCCATCGTTCACCTGTGCCATCGACATCTTCAGTGTTTGTGCATCGTGTCAACAGTTTGTAGTGTGGATTATCGTCGAGTGTGAACGGCTCCGTGTTTGTCTTTATGTGTCTACTGTTTTATTACCCACCGTTATGTAACTTATATGTATTCTTTCTGTTGTTTCTTTGTCTATTCTATGGCTGAAGAGCGGCGTCACATGCTGCTGTCAGCCTGCCTGTTTGTACGGGTTTAAAGATAACAATAAAGAAAAAAAAAGAAAAAGCTCAGCCTGCCAGTCTAACCTTGCGTACGTCTCAGGATATATCGCCTAGCCTTAGAAAGTGTATTTACTCTCGTATTTTGTATACGAGTCGACGTGGTTGTCTAGTTACGTTTTCTTGACTCTGTTGTTGTCGTAAGGTCCGTCGTTGGTCGTGTCCGTCCTCTCCCACTGAGTTGTTCGCGGGCCGCTCCGCGGGTCCCGCCGCGTTTTCCGTCACTTCAACCCCGCGACTGTTCCGGTCGCCGTTACAGCAGAATTATCATGCTATGTACTGATTAGCGTAGAGATTATAATACCCTGTGTGAGCTCTATTTTCTTCTTAATCATTGCACTGCCTCATATTTACTTTCAACCCTGACATTATCTGAATAGCACAACAGAAATACTCGTCAAGAAAGTAAAATCTTCTCTCTACCACTAAACAACACTGCTATATTCTCTAAATCATTTTCTGTATCAGGAACCCGACTTTGGAACAATCTTCCTGAAAATATTAGAGAAATTAAAATCGTTTCAAACGTCAAAAGACAGCTAACGACCCGCCCTTCTATCCCGCAGCTATCACTTCCACAAACTTTTCTGTAGCTCTCACCCGTCAACTCTCCCTCCCCCATGACCTTTCCCTCTCCCTTTGCTATAGAGTTCTCTGTTGGAATTCTCTTCTTTTACAACGATCGTTGTCACTTTCATTTCAGCCTTCTGCTCTTTCATTATCCCTTTCACTTCGTATAATACCAAACAAGGCTTGAAATGTGCTAAACTATTCAGTAGCATACTTAATGCCTTCATTGTTTTATCACTATTATTCGTGTTACTACACAGTCGGAAAAAAATTAGTAGATTTACTGACACTGGCTGTCTCCTATCGAACACTTGTTGGGTATGATGGGACGAGAAGTAACTCGTGCAAGTCGTCAACCAACAACTCTTACAGAACTACGTGAACAGGTTGAACAGGCGTGGCGTTACATACCCAGGACAGTATTCATGATCTGTCTGGAGGCTACACCACATACTTTTTTTTATCATGGGTTGATACCTGATATCTCAGACCCACTAGTGCTGTTCATCTATAAAGGTAATCATTTCGTGTACTCCATATGCTTTTGTGTATGTCGTTCATGGTCAGACGTAAAAGAGGGCCTTAAGGACGTAATCTGTTCAGGCTATAGAAGCAATACATAAATACGTAAATGATAAATGGTCAGTAGGACGACCTAGCCAGAGATTGCTTGACACCGTGCACGAAGATCTCAAGGTCTCAGGCCTGCACGCTGATCAGGCATAAATCGGGTAAAATGGCGACAGAGAGCCAAAACAGTGGACCTTACCAGCATGTGGGACAAACGCTAAGGAAGAAGAGGAAGAAAAAGCAGTTGGGTGTATTTCAACGTACCCAGACAAAGGCAAAGTGCACAGGTTGTATGTAGTTCAGCTTCGCACAGTCACCACTGACATTAGAATTGGAAGAAAAGAAGTTCAGTGTGGTTTTGAGCAATTGAATATTGAGATACTTGCGGCCTTGCCCAACGTACCATCCTGGTATCTGCCTGAAGTGATTACGGGTACTGTGGAAAAACTAAATCAGGATAGGCAGGGTACGCCCATTTTCTTCCGAAAAAACTCCGCAAGTTCTCCACTCTGTCATGTCGACCGTTGCGTTCTGAGAGTCAAATTGGACTCAACATTTTCATGCTTACCGCCACTGTAGATGTCGTACACTCCGTTGAAGATGACGTCGGGCACGCCATCCGTGGTGATCTGTATCGGCTCGGCGCCGGGTTCTGGCAGGTAGAAGATGTTGTTCCTGCAGACGTAGGCCAGCTGGCTCTGCTCGCCACCCCACACCGCGGCCTGCAGCCGCTCACCGCCGCCAATTTCTATCGTGGTGCTACGAACAAGCACAGAAGTACAGGCTTAAGCATCATTCTTCACAGGAATCAGGTGCAATTACATATGTTAGGGAAACAAAAGGCTCTTAATTTAATCGTATGCCACACCTTGGTGGGTATGATTTCACATTCATAAGCAATTAGGAAAACTGCACTATAGATACTGGATACTGAGAGAAGGAGAGTACACAAACGTGGGTGGCGGACGATATTAAGAAGACGGTTTGAGAAAAGAATAATTTATACAAAAAGTGGTCATCTACGTCATCAACTCAGTATAGACATAATTGCTAGGCAATGACGCAGGAGTTAAGGAACATCATTAAATCAGGAAATAACAAGATGTGGGAATATAAATACACTAAAACTGATAATTTAATAGTTGGGTCACAAATTACAGAAATACGGAGGACAGTTCAATGGTATGAAGACAATACCAGTAAACAAAGCAGTACACAACTTCGTTCCTCCAAAGGAATGAAAAAAGCATTATACAGATCGTCTAATTGAAGACAGAGTCCAGTGCGCACAAGAGGAAGAAGGTAAGGCTGAAGAAATTATTCGAAATATGACCATTACGATAGAGGGTGTGGACAGCGCACTGGCTGAAATGAAAAATTGGCAAATCTCCATGGTCCTTCAAATATTCCTGTGGAACTATAGAAAAGTGGAGGACATCACTTGAAGAAAAGAATAATGAACCCTATGAATAATTGTTGTCAACAAATTACACCACAGTGTAAAAGATGATATATAGTTTCCATTTTCAAGAAGGGGACTAGAAGATACAATAATAGATTGCAGAGGAATTAACATCAAATTCTCGGTGACCCGCCTATTTGTTAAAATTGTGTTCAACAAAATAAGGCAGAATGTTGATCACCATATTGATGGAAACCAAACGGAACAGATCCTGTACAGATAACCTCTTTATTTTACAACAGATCACGGAGAAGTCTGTAGCAGGAGGAAAGGAGTTACGCATTGCCTTTGTGAATTTAGCAACAGCATTGATACGGTACCCAGAGGAAAACTGTAGGAAGCTTTCAAAAAATAGATGTGGATGACCATCTCTTACAGATTGTTAATTAAAGAAAATGGTTGAAATGGCTCTGAGCAGTATGGGACTTAACTTCTGAGGTCATCAGTCCCCTAGAACTTAGAACTACTTAAACCTAACTAACCTAAGGAAAGCACACACATCCATGCCCGAGGCAGGATTCGAACTTACGACCGTAGCGGTCGCGCGGTTCCAGACTGTAGCGCCTAGAGCCGCTCGGCCAACCTCGGCCGGCCCAGGTCTGTTGGGCTCGCCCTTGCTAGTCTTGTCACACCATTCTGAACGTATATGTGTCACTTATGAATGCATTCCCATCGTTTTCAGGTCGTCTTTATGGTCCTAATCCATGTTTTTAGTGGACGCCCAAGCCATTTTTTTGTGTTCTTTTACGGCAAGTACCGTTTTTGCAACGGTTCGGTTCACGGAGCCTCATCTAAGAAAATTACAAAACCTTCAGTTGGACAGAATGTGAGGATTAAAGTACCGGATGTAGACAGGGCAAAAACTGATGCAAAATCTGTAACAGCAATAGGCCTAGTGATAAATATTCAGGATGACGAATTTTATCAACTTGGCACCAAAGCTGGTAAACTAAAGTCACTGTACACTAAGAACCAATTTATATTGTGCAAGGAAAATGTTATCAACGTCGAAGAAGTTGCAAGAGAAGAAATTAGTCTACGGGAAGTGGTTGCCAAGCAATCTGTAGTTGGAGGAGAAGAGTTTAAAAAGCGCAAATGCTTAAAAAAGTGCTCAACTAAAAGATGCTTGTGTAAATCGTCTTCCATATCATGTAATTCGAAATGCCATAACAGTCAGCCTTGTTGTAACAAAAATTAACATTCACAAGGTAACATTTTTTACAACATTTTTCACTAATAAGTAAGATTGCTCATTATAATCACATTGCAATGCAAGGCTGTTTAAAATACATAAATTTAAAATGAATACAAACTATTTCAGTAAATTGCTAAGCTGGCTTTTTAAATGAATACGGTTTTACCAGTTGATATGAGTGCATCCTAAGATTTACAAACGTCTCTTGGTAAAAGTTCAAAATCAATGCATATAATAGGAAATTCCAACTTTTACCACACTGTAATGGTAAGTCCCACATTCCTCCAGTAAATTCTAGGATTTATCAATAATCTTACTTTTGCAGTAACATAAACACTCTTTGCTGCTTCGGATCACGTTCAACTATCGTCGACTGGTTTTGAACGGTCTATAGTGGTTCCATCTTGTGTACCAGTGCAAAACTGGCGGTCGCACTACGCTCCAAAGGGCTGCGTTCACGTTCAAAGGGTTGACAGCCTAACAATGTTCTTATAGTAAGGGTAAACAGTCTGGGGGCTGTCAGCAGAGCCGAACGTTGCCGAGAACCTCGTCCTGTTGATTACCGCATTGCGAACTGTCGTCTTTGACCACGAAACTTCTGGGGATCGACGTCCCCCGAGATGGGGTGGTATTACAGACGCCATTTATGCCGCTTCCTGAGGGCTTTAATGTCGGCTCTGAGCATCGGTGTGTCTGAAATTTTTTCCTCGGCCACTATATAAGAAAAACGCTTGAATTCAATACAGGGAGCCGCCTTTCCCACTACCATCGCAGAGGCGTCAGAAAAAGAGGAGAAATACACTACTGGCCATTAAAATTGCTACACCAAGAAGAAATGCAGATGATAAACGGGTATTCATTGGACAGGTATATTTTACTGGAACTGACATGTAATTACATTTTCATGCAATTTGGGTGCGAAAATCCTGAGAAATCAGTACCCAGATCATCCACCTCTGGTCGTAATAACCGCCTTGATACGCCTGAGCATTGAGTCAGACAGAGCTCGGATGGGGTGTACAGGTACAGCTGCCCATGCAGTATCAACACGATACCACAGTTCATCAAGAGAAGTGACTGGCGTATTGTGACGAGCCAGTTGCTTGGCCACCATTGATCAGACGATTTAGTTGGTGAGAGATCTGGATAATGTGCTGGCCAGGGCAGCAGTCGAACATTTTCTGTATCCAGAAAGGCCCGTACAGGGCCTGCAACATGCGGTCGTGCATTATCCTGCTGAAATGTAGGGTTTCGCAGGCATCGAATGAAAGGTACAGCCACGCGTCGTAACACATCTCAAATGTAACGTCCACTGTTCAAAGTGCCGTCAATGCGAACAAGAGGTAACCGAGACGTGTAACCAATGGCACCCCATACCATCGCGCCGGGTGATACGCTAGTATGGAGATGACGAATACACGCTTCCAACGTGCGTTCGTCGCGATGTCGCCAAACACGGATGCGACCATCATGATGCTGCAAACAGAACCACGATTCATCCGAAAAAATGACATTTTGCCATTCGCGCACCCAGGTTCGTCGTTGAGTACACCATCACAGGCGCTCCTGTCTGTGATGCAGCGTCAAGGGTAACTGCAGCCATGGACTCCGAGCTGATAGTCCATGCTGCTGCAAACGTAGTCGAACTGTTCGTGCAGATGGTTGTTGTCTTGCAAACGTCCCCATCTGTTGACTCAGGGATAGAGACGTGGCTGCACGATCCGTTACAGCCATGCGGACAAGATGCCTGTCATCTCGACTGCTAGGGATACGAGGCCGTTGCGATCCAGCACGGCGGTCCGTATTACCCTCCTGAACCCACCGATTCCATATTCTGCTAACAGTCATTGGATGTCGACCAAAGCGAGCAGCAATGTCGCGATACGATAAACCGCAATCGCAACGGGCTACAATCCGACCCGGGGTCAGGGATTTTCTCTGCCTCGTGATGGCTGGGTGTTGTGTGATGTCCTTAGGTTAGTTAGGTTTAAGTAGTTCTAAGTTCTAGGGGACTGATGACCATAGATGTCAAGTCCCATAGTGCTCAGAGCCATTTGAACCATTTTTTTTACAATCCGATCGTTATCAAAGTCGGAAACGTGATGGTACGCATTTCTCCTCCTTAGACGGGGCATCACAACAACGTTTCACCAGGCAACGCCGGTCAACTGCTGTTTGTGTATGAGAAATCGGTTGGACACTATCCTCATGTCAGCACGTTGTAGGTGTCGCCAACGGCGCCAACCTTATGTGAATGCTCTCAAAAGCTAATCATTTGCATTTCACAGCATCTTCCTCCTGTCGGTTAAATTTCGCGTCTGTAGCACGTCACCTTCGTGGTGTAGCAATTTTAATGGTCAGCTGCATATACGGAAGCTGCGTGTGACGACCCCCAATTCGTGTGACACATTCACGATGTGGTTGGGCAGAACTGCGGTGCAATTTCATGCCAATGTGACGTCATTAACCCACCTTATACCTCATATGAACTTCTATGTTCTGGCCTTTTTTTTCTCATACATCGACACATTGCTGTCTGAAACACCGCCGAGCCATGAGTGAGACATTTGCGGTTTTACAGAGCAAAGTTGTACACACCGTTGATCTGAATTTCAAACTTATGCATCGCAATGGGAGACAATTTCGGGGTTTCGAAAAAGTGATAGTTTTTCGCACAATATAAAAGACAAAATGACATTTGTGTTTGCGTGCTGACAGGGAGTCCCTGGGTACACTGTAATCGAGTGTGATCTACATCAAATATCACGTATGTAGTGAGAGAACTGTTTATAAATAATAGTGTATATAATGCGCTTATGGACACTGGACTATATGGACCATTAAATGGATTATGTGAAAAGGTGTCGCAACGTGAACTGCGAAGATCCAGCCACAAGAACATTTGATTATCTGTGCTGGTGAAACAGTGCCGCGACCTGTTAGCGACGCCACTTGCAGATCTAAGACACTACAGATTCTGGGAACTCACCCTCATGAATGCCATAACATTGGTGCAGGTGTGTTTCCGTGAACAGAGGGTGGAGAGAAAAGGTTGTGCGCGAGATATTGCCTCAGTAATTCATAGAAGAGAATTAATTAGACTAATACATCAATGGTAAAACATTAATGTTTGGAAGACACAAAAAGTAGCTTCAAAAAGAGACAAGTCAGACTGAAACAATAAAATCAGAATTTAATATAAGAAATATTTTTCAAAAGTAATAGAAGAAACAGGTGGAGTGTTGAGTGGACCACTTGTGATTGGCTGGTGCTTCTTAAGGAGTACTGATCTAGCAGAAAGAGTCATCTGTCCAGGATTCTTTCTCATTTCCCAGGAAAACGTAGTAAACCTCACAGCTAGCGGAAAGTGGGTAGCACTGACTGCTCGTGGCAGGCTTGGTGGACTGAAGCAGGCAGAGTGGTATACAGTCCTTCTTGTCGGTAGCGGCGTTGAAGCTCCCTTTTTCCTGGTGAACTACAGACTCATTTATGTTCCTGTCACGACTCTGAGAAGATTTTGTTTAGAATCACTATGAGTTATGTGTTAAAACCAGCATCGTGCTAGATGTACTGGCGTCTGTAACGCTGTGCTAATGCTTTTCTAAAAGAGTTAGTAATGTGGCTGTAATAGACTTCAGTTTATGTAGTCGTATGTTTTATTCGAATGCTCACACCCCTAGCGACCCAGTCATAATATACGGTCCACTCGCAGCAATGTGACCACCGTGCAAAAACCACTCATGGACGGCAGGTGCCAGTGGTGACAGTGAGGAATATATACAGGGTGAGTCACCTAACGTTACCGCTGGATATATTTCGTAAACCAATACTGACGAACCGATTCCACAGACCGAACGTGAGGAGAGGGGCTAGTGTAATTTTTTAATAGAAACCATACAAAAATGCACGGAAGTATGTTTTTTAACACAAACATACGTTTTTTTAAATGGAACCACGTTAGTTTTGCTAGCACAGCTGAACATATAAACAAATACGTAATCAGTGCCGTTTGTTGCATTGTAAAATGTTAATTACATCCGGAGATATTGTAACCTAAAGTTGACGCTTGAAACCTCCGACGTTCAGTTGCGTGTTGTAACAAACACGGGCCACGATCGGCGAGCAGCATCTGCAGGGACATGTTTACGATGACGACCGTGTTTACGAGTGTGGCTGTAGTGCACTGTTGTGGTTAGGTCTAGATGTCGCAGTGTCCGCATGTAGCGCTTGCTGCTATTGTTATTCTGCATTCGTCTCCGCACGCAGACCAACTGTAGTACACCGTGTTACCAGACGTCTGTGATAGTGTAGTGTTGTAGGAACTGTGACCATGGTGTATTCGAACTCGGAGATGACACTCGGCGAGTGTCGACGAAATGCAGCTGAAGCCTGCAGGGTGTATGCAGAACGGTACCCGGACAGAGAGCATCCAACGTGCCGCACATTCCAAAACATCTACCGTCAACTGTATGCAACAGGTATGGTCGTAGCACGCAAATGGGTCCAAAACATCTACCGTCAACTGTATGCAACAGGTATGGTCGTAGCACGCAAATGGGTCCGTAACAGGCCCGCCACAGGAGAAGCGGGTGCAGTTGGTGTGTTAGCTGCTGTTGCCATGAACCCACACATAAGTACACGGGACATTGCGAGAGCCGGTGGACTGAGTCGAAGTAGTGTCATGCGCATACTGCATCGTCACCGCTTTGACCTGTTTCATGTGTTGCTACATCAGCAATTACATGGTGATGACTTTCATCATCGAGTGCAATTCTGTCAATGGGCATTAACAGAGAATGCGTTGCAGTTCTACCTGTTTACCGATGAAGCGGGTTTCGCAAACCACGGGGCAGTGAATCTACGGAACATGCATTACTGGTCCGTTGACAATCCTCGCTGGCTCAGACAGGTAGAGCGACAGCGACCGTGGACTGTAAATGTATGGTGCGGAATCATTGGCGACCCCCTCATTGGTCCTCACTTCATTGCAGGGGCCCAAATAGCTGCAACATACATCGCGTTTCTACAGAATGATCTGCCAACGTTGCTCGAAAATGTCCCATTGGAAACGCGTCGACGTATGTGGTATCAGCACGATGGTGTACCTGCACATTCCGCAATTAACACTAGGCTGACCCTTGACAGGATGTTCGACGGGCGTTTCATAGGACGTGGAGGACGCATAAATTGGCCAGCCCGTTCTCCTGATCTTACACCTCTGGACTTCTTCCTGTGGGGTACGTTAAAGGAGAATGTGTACCGTGATGTGCCTACAAGCCCAGAGGATATGAAACAACGTATTGTGGCAGCCTGCGGCGACACCAGATGTACTGCGGCGTGTACGACATTCATTACGCCAGAGATTGCAATTGTGTGCAGCAAATGATGGCCACCACATTGAACATCTATTGGCCTAACATGTCGGGACACACTCTATTCCGCTCCGTAATTGAAAACGGAAACCACGTGTGTACGTGTACCTCACCCCTCATGGTAATGTACATGTGCGTCAGTGAAAAAGATCAATAAAAAGGTGTTAGCATGTGGACGTAATGTGCTGTTCCAGTCTCTTCTGTACCTAAGGTCCATCACCGTTCCCTTTGGATCCCTACGTAATTCGGTGCTCTCCGATACACACAATCGAACAGCGGAGTAGTGGTACTCAAGCGTCAACTTTAGGTTACAATATCTCCGGATGTAATTAACATTTTACAATGCAACAAACGGAACTGATTACGTATTTGTTTATATGTTCAGATGTGCAACAAAACTAACGGGGTTCCATTTAAAAAAACGTAGGTTTGTGTTAGAAAACATACTTCCGTGCATTTTTTTTATGGTTTGTATTAACCAATTACACTAGCCCCTCTCCTCACGTTCGGACTGTGAAATCGATTCGTCAGTATTTGATGTGGTTTACGAAATATATCCAGCGGTAATGTTAGGTAACTCACCCTGTATATACAGGATGGTCCATTGACAGTGACGAAATAAGCATCAACGAAAAAACTACAGAGAACGAAACTCGTCTAGCTTCAAGGGGGAAACCAGATGGCGCTATGGTTGGCCCGCTAGTTGCCGGTCCCCTAAGTCAAAAGGATATCAACTGCGTTTTTTTTATACGAACCCCCTTTTTTTATTACATATTCGTGTAGTAAGTAAAGAAATATGAATGTTTTAGTTGGGCCACTTTTTTCGCTTTGTGATATGCTGCTCGGTATCCTGGACGACCTCATCCAAGAGTCCGGACCGTTCGCCGGATAGTTACGTTATTTAAGGTAACAGGAAGTGTTCAGCCACTTGTGAAACGTCAGCCACGACCTGCAACAAATGATGATGCCCAAGTAGATGTTTTAGCTGCTGTCGCGGCTAATCCACACATCAGTAGCAGAAAAATTGCGCGAGAGTCGGGAATCTCAAAAACGTCGGTGTTGAGAATGCTACATCAACATCGATTGCACCCGTACCATATTTGTATGCACCAGGAATTGCATGGCGACGACTTTGAACGTCGTGTACAGTTCTGCTACTGGGCAGAAGAGAAATTACGGGACGGTGACAGATTTTTTGCACGCGTTCTGTTTAGCGACGAACCATCATTCACCAATAGCGGTAACGTAAACAGGCATGATATGCACTACTGCGCAACGGAAAATCCACGATGGCTGCGACAAGTGGAACATCAGCGACCTTGGGAGTTTAATGTATGGTGCGGAATTATGGGAGGAAGGATAATTGGCCCCCATTTTATCGATGGCAATGTAAATGGTGCAATGTATGCTGATTTCCTACGTAATGTTCTACCGATGTTACTACAAGATGTTTGACTGCATGACAGAATGGCGATGTACTTCCAACATTATGCATGTCCGGCACATAGCTCGCGTGCGGTTGAAGCGGTATTGAATAGCATATTTCATGACAAGTGGATTGGTCGTCGAAGCACCATACCATGGCCCGCACGTTTACCGGATCTGACGTCCTCGGATTTCTGTCTGGGGGGAAGGTTGAAGGATATTTGCTATCGTGATCCACCGACAACGCCTGACAACATGCGTCAGCGTATTGTCAATGCATGTGCCAACATTACGGAAGGCGAACTACTCGCTGTTGAGAGGAATGTCGTCACACGTATTGCCAAATGCATTGCGGTTGACGGACATCATTTTGACCATTTATTGCATTGATGTGATATTTACAGGTAATCACGATGTAAGAGCATGCGTTCTCAGAAATGATAAGGTCACAAAGGTATATGTATCACATTGGAACAACCGAAATGAAATGTTCAAACGTACCTACGTTCTGTATTTTAATTTAAAAAACATACCTGTTACCAACTGTTCGTCTAAAATTGTGAGCCATATGTTTGTGACTATTACAACGCCATCTATCACAAAGCGAAAAAAGTGGTCCTACTAAAACATTCATATTTCTTTACGTACTACACGAATATGTAATAAAAAATGGGGGTTCCTATTTAAGAAAACGTAGTTGATATCCGTTTGACCTATGGCAGCGCCATCTAGCGGGCCAACCATAGCGCCATCTGGTTTCCCCCTTCAAGCTAGACAAGTTTCGTTCTTTGTAGTTTTTTCGTTTGAAACTTATTTCGTGAGATATTTGGTACGGTCACGATCAGTGGACCACCCTGAATATATATATATGGGTGTTGGAGGTGGGGGGGGGGGGGGTGCGAAAAACAGCGCAGTCGTTGTCACATTGCGGAAACAGAGTGATTTCTCTGACATCCAAAAGGTCAAAATCATTTGCTTTCGAGCCAAGGGTGGAAGAATTTCCGAAATGCCTAAGTTTGTAAACCGTTCACGTGCCACCGTGATCAAAGTATACGATGCCTGGCAAAATGTCGTTATACAAAAACAGTGCTGAGGCAACTGGGGTGCACCATGGATCACAGATGACCAGGATTAACGGCGGCTACGGAGATGTGTATGGCTAATGGACGTGCACCTGTTGAGCAACTGACCGACCAGATGAACCAAATGGGTACCAACAGTGTCTCCTCAAAAACCAATCAGCGAACGTTGCTGCCTATAGGAATAAGAAGCAGGCGCACGATTCATGCCTCATTGTGACTTCTGTCCATTGGCGATGTAGGCTGGAAATTTGCACGCCGGTACCGCAACTGAACGTTCACGAGTGGCAACAGGTGGCCTTTGCAGATGAATCACGTTTAATGCCTTATCGGACGCATGTCCATTGGCATGAAGAGTGTGACATGTCGAGAAGTAAACACCCAGCAGCAATCATCAGGAGGGCTATGGTCTGGGGAATCTTTTCATGGCATTCCCTGAGTGATCCCCTCATTTTGGAAGGCACAATGGATCAACAGAAGTATGCCTCTACCCTTAGGAACCACGTCCACCCCTACATGCAGTTTGGCACGATAGCACCTTCCAGCAGGAGAATGGAATGTGATATACACTTCGCAGTGTACATGCGTGGTTCAAAGAGCACTAGGATGAGTTTACCGTACACCTCCTGGCCGCCAAAGTCCCCAGATTTAAACGTAATCGGGAATCTATGGGACCACCTCGATTGGGCCGTTCGCGCCATCCTCAACCGAGAAACCTACCGCAGGTAGCCACAGCACAGTAGACGGCATCGCCCAACGCTTTAGGTACCTTCCAGAATCTCACTGACTCTCTTCTTGAATATGTCGCAATCGTCTGCGCTGCAAAAGGCGGTTAATGAGACTAGACAGCGAATTAATTTCAGTGTAGATATCGCATCCCGTAGTGTAGGCGTAGCGTCTTTGATTAGTAATCAAAACGTCCTTGGTCCCGGGTTCGAAACCACCATCGCTTGATTCCGGCATAAGAAGTCACCGTCATTCTGCCAACGCCCTTGTCAAAGAGAGCAGCATAGTGGACAGAGGTTCAGAGCACTCTGTTGTCCTTGGGGTGGGAAACAGCCACTAAAGGGAAGAAGCGGCAATGATTAACGACATGAGGATGCAGAAGGCAATGAAAACTACTGCATTAAAGACAAAGACATATAACATGTATCCACAGGACACGTGACCCGTAAGTGAGAAAGTGTCATGATGATCTCTAGATGGGCAAAAGATTTCGGAATAATCCCCCATTCGGATCTCAGGGACGGGACTGCCAAGGGGGGAGGTGACCATGAGAAAAAGATTAAATAACAACGAAAGTATAACGTCCACCGAGTCTGGGCGTGGAATGTCAGAAGCTTCAACGTGGTGGGGAAGCTAGAAAATTTGAAAAGGGAAATGCAAAGACTCAGTCTGGATATAGTAGGGGTCAGTAAAGTGAAATGGAAAGAAGACAACGGTTTCTGGTCAGCTGAGTATAGGGTAATATCAACAGCAGCAGAAAATGGTATAACGGGAATAGGATTCATTATGAATAGAAAGGTAGGGCAAAGAGTGTGTCTCAGTGAACAGTTCAGTGATAGGGTTGTTATTGTCAGAATCGACAGCAAACCAACACCGACAAAGATAGTTCAGGTATACATGCCGACGTAGAAGCTGAAGATGAAGAGATACAGAAAGTATATGAGGATATTGAAAGGGTAATACAGTACATAAAAGGAGATGAAAATCTAATAGTCATGGGCGACTGGAATGCAGTTGTAGGGGAAGGAGTAAAAGAAAAGGTTTGCAGGAGAATATGGGTTTGGGCCAAGGAATGAAAGAGGAGAAAGACTAATTGAGTCCTGCAATAAATTTCAGCTTGTAATAACGAATAGTCTGTTCAAGAATCGCAAGAGGAAGATATGTGCTTAAAAAAAACCGGATGATACGACAAGATTTCAGTTAGATTACGTCATGGTAAGACAGAGATTCCGAAGTCAAATGCTGGATTGTTAGGCATGTCCACGAGCAGACATAGACTCGGATCACAATGTGGTAGTGATGAAGACTAGCTTGAAGTTTAAGAGTTTAGTCAGGAAGAATTAATATGCAAAGATGTTGGATAGATAACTGCTAAAGGATGACGAGACACGCTTGAAGTTTTTTAAGCCTATAGATACAACACTAAGGAATAGTTCTGCAGGCAGCACACTTGAAGAGGAATGGACGTGTCTAAAAAGGGCAATCACAGAAGTTGGATAGAAAAACGTAGGTACAAAGATGATAACTGCGAAGAAATGATGGGTAAGAGAAGAAATACTTCAGTTGATCCATGAAAGACGGAAGTACAGAAAAGTTCTGGGAAATTCAGGAATATAGAAATACAAGTCAGTGAGGAATGAAATAACCAGGAAGTGCAAGGAAGCTAAGACGAAATGACTGCGTGAAAAATTTAAAGAAATCGAAAAAGAAATGATTGTCGGAACAACTGACTCAGCATACAGGAAAGTCAAAACAAGCTTCGGTGATATCAAAAGTAAGAGTGTTAACATTAAGAGTGCAATGGGAACTCCACTGTGAAGTGCAGAGGAGAGAGCGGACAGGTTGAAAGAGTACGTTGAAGGCCTCTATGAGGGGGAAGACTTGTCTGATGTGATAGAGGAATAGCCGGCCGCGGTGGTCTAGCGGTTCTAGGCGCTCAGTCCGGAACCGCGCGACTGCTACGGTCGCAGGTTCGAATCCTGCCTCGGGCATGGATGTGTGTGATGTCCTTAGGTTAGTTAGGTTTAAGTAGTTCTAAGTTCTAGGGGACTGATGACCACAGATGTTAAGTCCCATAGTGCTCAGAGCCATTTTTGATAGAGGAATAAACATTAGTTGATTTAGGGGATCCAGTATTAGAATCAGAATTTAAAAGAGATTTGGAGGTCTTATGACCAAATAAGGCAAAAGGGATAGATAACATTTTATCACAATTTCTAAGATCATTGGGAGAAGTGGCAACAAAATGACTATTCAAGTTGCTGTGTAGACATACCATCTGTGTAGACATACCATCTGACTTCCGGAAAAATATCATCCTCATAATTCCGAGGACTGCAAGAGCTGACACGTGCGAGAATTATCGTACAATATGCTTAACAGCTGACAAGAATAATATACAGACGTATGGGAAAGATAATTGAGGATGTGCTAGATAACGACAATCAGTTTGGTTTTAGAAAAGGTAAAGGTACCAACTTAGCAATTATGACGTTGTGGTTGATAATTGAAGCAAGACTAAAGAAAAATCAAGACACGTTCATAGGATTTGCTGACCTGGAAAAAGCGTTCCTCGACGTAAGATGTTTTATGATGTTGAAAATTCTGAGAAAAATAGGGGGAAGCTATAGGGAGAGACGGGTAATATACAATATGTACAAGAGCCAAGAAAAAATAGTAAGAGTGAACGAATCGCTCGGATTAAAAAGGGTGTAACACAGGGATGTAGTCTTTCGCCCCTACTGTTCAATCTGTACGTCGTAGAAACAATGATGGAAATAAAAGAAAGGTTCAGGAGTGGAATAAAAATTCAGCGTGAAAAGATATCAAGCCAACGGCCTTGCCGCAGTGGTAACACCGGTTCCGTCAGATCACCGAAGTTAAGCGCCGTCGGGCTGTGCTAGCACTTGGATGGATGACCATGTGGTCTACCGAGCGCGGTTGGCAAGCGGGGTGCACTCAGCCCTTGTGAGGCAAACTGAGGAGCTACTGGATTGAATAGCAGCGGCTCCGGTGTCGTAAACTGACATCCGGCCGGGAGAACGGTGTGCTGACGAGATGCCCCTCCATATCCGCATTCACTGACGCCTGTGGGCTGAGGATGACACGGTGGCCGGTCGGTAGTGTTGAGCCTTCCAAGGGCTGTTCGGACGGAGTTTAGTTTTAGAAAGGTTACCAAAGATACGTTTCGCTTATGACAGTGCTATCCTAAGCGAAAGTGAAGAAGAATTATATGATATGCTGAATGGAATGAACAATATAATCACTACAGAATATCGATTGATAATAAATCGAAGAAAGACGAAAGTAATGAGAAGTAGCAGAAATGAGAACAGCGAGAAACTTAACATCAAGATTGATGGTCACTAAGCACATGAAGTTAAGGAATTCTGCTACCTAGACATCAAAATAACCAAAGACGGATGGAGCATGGAGTACATCAAAAGCATACTGGCCCTAGCAAAAATGGCATTCCTGGCCAAGAGAAGTCTACTAGTATCAAATATAGGCCTTAATTTGACGAAGAAATTTCTGAGAATATTCGTCTGGAGCACAGCATTGTATGGTAGTGGAACATGGACTGTGTGAAAACCGGAACAGTAGAAAATCTAAGCATTTGAGATGTGGTGCTACAGGCGAATGTTGAAAATTAGGTGAACTGATAAGGTAAGGAATGAGGAGGTTCTGCGCAGAATCGGAGAGGCAACGAATATGTGGAAAACACTGCCAAGGAGAAGGGACAGGATGATAGGACATCTATTAAGACATGAGGGAATGACTGCCATGGTACTAGAAGGAACTGTTGAGGGCAAAAACTATAGAGGGAGACGGATTTTGGAATACATTCAGCAAGTAATTGTGGAAAGGGATTCCTAGTGGACCGTATCAAACCGTCAGAAAACTGATGACCCCAAAAAAAAAAGTCACATTTTCCGCCAGCTTCCTTTCGTTCCGTGTCGGCAGTTGCTTACAGGGGCCAATCTAGATACAAGCATATGTAGTATGGGTTTCCTCACAAGAGCCACGTAAGATAACAGTTGACAAAATGTGTAAATGAATTAATTCTCGGCTTCATACAACTTCGACTGTCGCATGTTACCATTACCTTTTGATGAAAAAAAAAAAAGAGTACGGGTGGTAGCTTCCGATTTTCTTTAAATGGTTATATCTATGCCACTTACTTTTTGGACATTGTATACGCCAAATAACGTGCACTGGCTGCGTGCTGGAATATCTGAAAGAGAAGGAAGTCTGTGTTAATAGGATCTTTTGAAAAATAAAATAATTATTAAGAGTACTGAAATGAAAATGCGTCAGACACTAACAGTTTTACTGAAATGTTATTTGCTAAACAATTCTCATAACTATTGGGATATTCATCTCATCAAGAGTATTGACGTTAAACTTTGTTGTCAAGAGGCCTATCCATCTTAAGTCATCTCCAATGTAGAAACTTTTTTTAGTCGCACGTCATGAGCCATCCTTCTTTTGTGAATTGTATGTGTTTTGTGTTGGCTTCTATAGTCTTGCAATTCTCGTGTAGCCATTCCTACTTCGCCATTTTGCACTTTGCGTCAGTCTCATTTTTAGACGTCTTATTCACGTTCGCCTTCTTCATTTGCAGCATTTTTATATTTTCCCCTTTTGTCAGTCAAATTCAATATCTCCTGAGGATTTATAATAGTCCTTGTCTTTTTACCTATCTCATCTTTTGCTGTCTTCCCTATGTCATCAGTCAAAGCTGCCCATTTTTCTATTCCATTCCTTTCTCTTGCACTCAGTTTTAGTTTGTCCAACTTACACGTCTGCTCTGGTAATCTCTTGAAGTCTAAAATGTTGTTTCTGAATCTCCGTCTTACCATTATCTGCAACATTCCAGTGGCCACAGGTCGCTGCCAGGTCTGCAACATTCTTTTTGCTTCTTAAACTAAGCGTCAGCGATGATCAAATTATGAACTGTGATGCATTCTACCTGGTGGCTTCTCCTTTCATTCTTTCCCCCCAGTCCATGTTTTACTATTATTTCTCCTTCTCTTCCTTTTCCTACATCTGGATGCCAGTCACCCACCACAATTGAATATACACTCCTGGAAATGGAAAAAAGAACACATTGACACCGGTGAGTCAGACCCACCATACTTGCTCCGGACACTGCGAGAGGGCTGTACAAGCAATGATCACACGCACGGCACAGCGGACACACCAGGAACCGCGGTGTTGGCCGTCGAATGGCGCTAGCTGCGCAGCATTTGTGCACCGCCGCCGTCAGTGTCAGCCAGTTTGCCGTGGCATACGGAGCTCCATCGCAGTCTTTAACACTGGTAGCATGCCGCGACAGCGTGGACGTGAACCGTATGTGCAGTTGACGGACTTTGAGCGAGGGCGTATAGTGGGCATGCGGGAGGCCGCGTGGACGTACCGCCGAATTGCTCAACACGTGGGGCGTGAGGTCTCCACAGTACATCGATGTTGTCGCCAGTGGTCGGCGGAAGGTGCACGTGCCCGTCGACCTGGGACCGGACCGCAGCGACGCACGGATGCACGCCAAGACCGTAGGATCCTACGCAGTGCCGTAGGGGACCGCACCGCCACTTCCCAGCAAATTAGGGACACTGTTGCTCCTGGGGTATCGGCGAGGACCATTCGCAACCGTCTCCATGAAGCTGGGCTACGGTCCCGCACACCGTTAGGCCGTCTTCCGCTAACGCCCCAACATCGTACAGCCCGCCTCCAGTGGTGTCGCGACAGGCGTGAATGGGGGACGAATGGAGACGTGTCGTCTTCAGCGATGAGAGTCGCTTCTGCCTTGGTGCCAATGATGGTCGTATGCGTGTTTGGCGCCGTGCAGGTGGGCGCCACAATCAGGACTGCATACGACCGAGGCACACAGGGCCAACACCCGGCATCATGGTGTGGGGAGCGATCTCCTACACTGGCCGTACACCACTGGTGATCGTCGAGAGGACACTGAATAGTGCACGGTACATCCAAACCGTCATCGAACCCATCGTTCTACCATTCCTAGACCGGCAAGGGAACTTGCTGTTCCAACAGGACAATGCACGTCCGCATGTATCCCGTGCCACCCAACGTGCTCTAGAAGGTGTAAGTCAACTACCCTGGCCAGCAAGATCTCCGGATCTGTCCCCCATTGAGCATGTTTGGGACTGGATGAAGCGTCGTCTCACGCGGTCCAGCATGTCCAGCACGAACGCTGGTCCAACTGAGGCGCCAGGTGGAAATGGCATGGCAAGCCGTTCCACAGGACTACATCCAGCATCTCTACGATCGTCTCCATGGGAGAATAGCAGCCTGCATTGCTGCGAAAGGTGGATATACACTGTACTAGTGCCGACATTGTGCATGCTCTGTTGCCTGTGTCTATGTGCCTGTGGTTCTGTCAGTGTGATCATGTGATGTATCTGACCCCAGGAATGTGTCAATAAAGTTTCCCCTTCCTGGGACAATGAATTCACGGTGTTCTTATTTCAATTTCCAGGAGTGTATCTTCTCTAACAAGTTCAGTTTCCTTTACCTCGTCATACTTTCTTTCAATCTCTTCACCATCTGCGGATCTACTTGATATATAAACTAGCACTGCTGTGGCAGGTGTTGGTTTTCATGTCCATTTTGGCTACGATAATGCGTTCACTATGCTGCTCACAGTAGTGTATGCGTGTTCCTATTTTCTTATTCATTATTAGGCCTACCCCTGCGTCACCCCTATCTGATTTTTTGTTGATAAACCTGTACTGTCCTAACCAAGGGACCTGTTCTTCTTGCCACCACAATTTGCTAATTCCCACTGTATCTTATTTCAACTTACCCATACCCCTTTTTATGTTCTCTGACTGTGACATGACCTATTCAATAACCCAATATACAGATCCGACTAGTAAATCAAATAAAATCTTTAACACTGCATGAAAGCTGAAAGCAATAGTTACAAATACCAATGATTGCAGTTCTAATTATTTCTGTCCTTTTGGTACGGTGATAGCGTCTATCAATGTGCTGCAGCCTGGAGCTTTTATCTGGGTGGCGAAAGGTGAAAGGCTCTGGGGAACTGCTAGGGTCATATAAATTTTTCTGCTGATGACAAAGCCTCAGCCAGGTACACACTGTGAAGAACAGTTTGCCGGCCGAATGAACTGGGCCGACAAGCGAGAGAAGCCCGGCCTGTCACAGAGTCTCACTGAATGCAAAGTGCAAGGATTTCCTTTTGGCGAAGATAAGATCCAACGGACAGGAGAAAACACGATACTGCAAGTGTGGGACCCAGCTGTTAGACCCGAAGGAGGCCAGTTGGAATATTTTTTTCAAAATTTGATAAGCACATCCGTAATTGGATCATAGCAATTATTCTGATAGCGGGAAAGAGCTCACGTCCATGCGTATGTATATGTTTTCTCAATGGCTGTAACAAGAAATCTGTGATATGGTGGGAGAGATTTTCTGCCTTCTACCTCACTCCAAGGGATAAATGTACTGCATTGGTTAGCCACCACAGAATGGACAAGATTAGGGAATTTGTTACCATGTTTATCGCAGTATCATTGGTCGGTATTCGCAGAGCGTGTTGCGATTGGCCAATGAAATTCCGATGCTCGAAGAACCGTCCAAGTTCTATACAAGAGAGTAATAAAACACATGCTCCAGGGGCGTCGTTGAAACAACTTGCGCCAGACGTATCATCAAGTGCAGTACACTAACGCCTTAGGGCTGAACTCAGATGCCAGGTCTAAACTTAGAATTCACAGACATAACCGCAGCTATCCTCTGTTCTCGTACATCAGTAAGCATGGGCCATATCTGCATCCACCGAGACGAGGCGAGTGTGAAGTCATTAATCTTGCATCAAGGTTGCACTCTCCTAACGTAACTTTTACAGACAGCCAGTCGCATCCAGTATGCTCTTAGGCGAAAATGTTGGTGTACGTACTTTTCTGGGACTTTACTTTAGCTTCATAACATATTCCTCAATCACTAGTCATATTTGTGAACACATTTTATATAATTTCTGTCATTTATTCACCCATTTATGCCAAGACTATCCGTCTGCAAATCCTTGTTCCCTTGAGAATTATTTGTGTTCCTGTTTCAGTGTAGAAAACACTTTCATTTCTTTTAGCAATAAATCAGGTTGTTAGTTTCTTTTCATAGTTTCATGGATGCTGATTTATGTGAGATGTGGAACGCACATTTCATATTTAATTAGGCCACCCCTGTAATTGAATTAGACAAGACGTTATCCGTTGTATGACGTCGTTTTTTTTGTTTTTTTTAATTGCATGATCTTATGGTGAGTTATGTATCACTGTATGTCACTGGGGATAGATTCTGTAGCATCTCAGAGGTATGCTAAGTGCTCAACAGACACCTCACAGAATGAAATTTTCACTCTACAGCGGAGTGTGCGCTGATATGAAACTTCCTGGCAGATTAAAATTGTATGCCGGACCGAGACTCGAACTCGGGACCTTTGCCTTTCGCGGGCAAGTGCTCTACCAAGTGAGCTATCCAAGTACGACTCACGCCCCGTTCGCAGGAGAGCTACTGTAAAGTTTGGAAGGTAGGAGACGAGGTACTGGCAGAAGTAAAGCTGTGAGGACGGGGCGTGAGTCGTGCTTGGGTAGCTCAGGGATCTTGGGACTGTACAATATCCTTCCGCCAAACGGCCAAAATTGGCGCCCTTTTTACTGGCTTGAGGCTTCCTCGGCAACTTTCCCGCCCTTCTTCGCAACATTAGTGTTTACTAAAAAGAATGTACTATCAATGTCGCGCTTCTTGTGACGATATTAGAAATGGGGGAGTGTTTAGTGGGGTGACTAATTGCTCTCCCAATTTCTAATTGTATTTGTAATTTGCGATTTATTTTGATATTTCAGCAAATACTTTCCAAATAGATGGCGGCAGCTGCTCTTTTGCACCCGTTTTCGAAACGAAGTGCTTCAAGGTACCGCCTTGATGAGCAACATTACTGCTCTCTGGAGGGTGGAGCTAAAACACTAGTACAGACAGAGTATTAAAACCTGCCTGGTACATGTGTGTTTTCGATCATTGAAAGCTATATTCCAGCTTTAACAATTTCGACTGAAGTACCTCCAGACACATTTACCACCATAATAGCTCGAATATCTTCGTACAGTTTACCTAGAACTACATCTGGAACGTTATTTTTTTTTTATTATGTATATGTTTTTGTGATACATTTCTTCGGTTGTATAAACATTTGACGAAGTTCTGGGATACTTATACAGTTTTCTCTGGCTCGTTATTTACTGTGCCATCTTTTCTCTGTTCATTACATTAGGTCTATGTAGGGTGATTCAAAGAAACGTTTATAGACTGACATAGCACATGGGGCATACAACAAGGATCAGTAATCATATAAGAATCGAGGGTCGCAAAGACCATCTGGGGCTACTAAATTGCGTTGCATTTATTTAGTCACATGCTACAAATGGACGCCTGCTGCAGGAGATGCTCAAAGTTTTGCCAGATGCATCGAGACATGCCTGATCTAGTCTGCATTGAATGGCCCACCCTCTCAATGACAACAGGTGTATCTCGAAGACATGCTGCTGCCGCAGCAATCCTGTCCACTAGGTCCTCCGGCGATGTAGCAGGTGTTTCATACACAAGGCCCTTCAGATACCCCCATAGCAAAACAATCGATTGGGCACAGGTCGGGTGATCGTGGTGGCCATGCGACTGACCCACCGCGACCGATACAGCAGCCGGGAAAGGTTGCGTACAGATGTGGCCTCACTTGTCTGCTGAAATGCGCGTGGGCTCCGTCATGCTGAAACCGAATGCGGCGACGAACAGGCATGGCTACGTCATTCAACATGACCGGCAGAATCTCCAGGAGAAATGGGAGATACGAACGACTATCAAGTCTGCCTGGGACAATGTACGGACCAATTAAACAGTCTAGAACTATCCCAGCGCACACGTTAAGGATAAATTTGCGTTGTGAAGCATACATACGTGGAGCATGTGGTTTCACATCCCCTCACATATGCAGGTTGTGAACGTTCATCACACCCTCGAGTGAGAAAGCAAGTGGTCACTTCGCTGATGACGCCGCAGTGAAGCTTCAGTCTGCAGAGAATTCCTGCAGAAACCATGTACTTGTTGTAGTCTCTCAGTTCCATGCCTCAGCACGTTGTTGGATTGAGTTGGTTGGTTTGGGGTATAAAGGGACCAAACTATAGGGTCATAGGTCCCTTTTTCCTCAAGCAAACAAGACTAAAGGTGAAACAATTAAAAGCAGAGGAGTTGGGGGAAGTAAAAGGGGGAAAACTAACGAGGTACCACACGAAGAGGAAACGAAAGAAGCGAACCAAACGGGGAGACATACACTAAAAGGAAAGGTAGAGGAAAGCAGTAAAATAAAATAGCAGATGGATTGGGCAGGCTGATCACGGGGATAAAAAAGGACGAGCCAGCCACTCCGCAACATAGTAAAATCGCTAGCCTAAAAGACAAGGCGAGAAGAACACACATAGGGAAAAGAAAAAACGACAAGGAAAACAAAATGCAAAGTAATAGGGACGAAGACGTAAAAGAGAGTGAGGGTGAAGGCCTGGGAGAGAAGGCCGGGGGCCCAATCTTTGATGGCACGATAAAAAAAACCTTTCACGAATAAACCGTAAAACTAAATCGACCGTTGAGACATTGTTGCCCAACACCGTCGGTAGAGTGCTGGGAAGGTTAAAAGTCCTCTGCAAAGCGGCTAAAATTGGGCAGTCCAACAAGAGGTGGACGACAGTTATACGGGCGCCACAGCGACACCGAGGTGGGTCCTCGCAACGGAGGAGATGAACGTGTGTTAGCCAAGTATGGCCGATGCGGAGCCAGAAAAAGGACAACAGAGTTCCTGCAAGTGGCTCGCATGGATGACTGTCACACATTCGTTGTCTCCTCGATAACACGGAGTTTGTTTGGGGTACTGAGGCTGCACCATTCAGTGACCCATATCGCGAAAACGTTTTCGGTGGGAGACCGATTGGAGATCACTCTGCCAGGCCAATCTCTAGAGTTGGTTTACCAGTAACCCGTTTGGACAGGCCGTCAGCAAGTTCATTCAGCGGCATCCCGACATGTCCTGGGGTCCAAATGAAGGTCACTGAACATCCACAGTTTCTGAGGGCATAAAGAGACATCTGGATAGTTGTTACCAAAGGATGTCGAAGAAACCGCTGGTCGAGAGCTTGTACGCTGCCTAAGGAGTCACTGCAGATGACGAAGGACTCACGGGCACAGTAGCGAATATGCTCAGGGGCGCGATAGATGGCTACCAACTCAGGAATGAAAACATTGCAGCTGTCCGGCAAGGGGTGCTGTTCGGTATTTAGTTTTAGTTTTAGTTATGTCATGTTCCATAGATCATTTTCCCGATTATTTTATCGATATGATGTGGACCAAGTCAGATTACAAGATATATATATATATATATACACACATGAATAGTGCTAATATTAATATTACTGAAATTTTTAGTTCTACACATGCAATTACATTTAGAGGTACATTTATTTGTTTTTTTTTTCTTTTTTACCAGTTCTGAAACAGAAACTAGTCCATGGAATAGAAGGAGTTGTCCAAAAGAAATGATTTTCAGCTAGATTTAAAACTTGATCTGCTACCTGCCAGACGCTTTATGTTGTTGGGCAAATGATCAAAGATTTTTGTTGCTGAATAATGTACTCCTTTTTAAGCAACTGGCAGCTTCAATAACGGATAGGAAAGGTCATTTTTCCCTCTAGTGTTTTACATATGAACATCGCTGTTCTTCGCGAATTGAGATGGATTATTTGTAACGAATTTCATTAGCTAATATATATACTCTGATAGTGCAGTTGAAATACCTAACCTCTTGAAAAGGTGCCTACATGACGTCCTTGGGTGAACACCACTAATTATTCTCACAGCTCTCTTTTGTTCTATCAATACTTTATGTCTAAGTGGTGTGTTACCCCAGAAAACTATTCCATAAGACATTATTGCGTGGAAATATTCAAAATACGTTAGGAGGCTGACCTGTTTATTACCAAGACTAGCGATTATACGAAGAGCGACAGAAGCTGAATTTAGTTGTTTGAGAAGTTCAGTAATATGCTTCTTCCAGCTCAAGTTATCATCAATGTGAACACCCAAAAATTTGCAGAAATCTACCCTGTTAACTGAGCCCTGTTCATATGCTACACCAGTTGTCGGTATGACTCTATTCGGTGTACAGAGCTGGATATAGTGAGTTTTTTCAAAATTAAGGGAGATTCAATTTTCTGATGACAACTAAATAATTCTTCGAAAGAAATCCTTTATCTTCAGCTGCTTTTTCTGGAATGGGATTTATTATAACACTCGTGTCATCTCCAAAAAGTACTAGTTCCTCTTGCTGAACGTTAAGTGAGAGGTCATTCACATGAATAAGGAACAGCAGAGGACCTAAAATTGAACCCTGTGGGAGTCCCTTTGAGATAACTCGCCATTCACTAGAATTTACCACCCTCCCAACATTATTTGTGCTATTCAGCACAATTTTTTGCTTTCTGTTCATTAAGTATGATTCAAACCAGCTGTGTGTATAGCCTTCAATTCCATAAAACCTGTGTTTTTCTAACAGTGTGACATGATCCACACCATAAAGTGCCTCGGAGAGATCACAAAACTGGCGATAATTTGTTATTTAGAGTTTGTGCTATTTGATAGGTAAATGTGTAGACAGCATACTCAGTCGAGTAACCCTTCCAGAATCCAAACTGTGACATGCTGAGTAAATTACTTTCAGGTAAATGTGAAGTGTGTCCAACGTGAGCGTAAGTGTAGCCAACAAGACCGTCGACCATTGATCCATCTGTGCAGATTATTTCTGAGCCTTCAGACTCGCTGAGAAGAAAGATAAATTGCTGACAGGGGGCCTCAGGTGGAACTGAGCCTTTTGGGCCTTGCGACAGGTCCAGCCAAAGCCTTGGCCGCGGTAAGGTACGGAGCATGGAGGTGTAAGGAAGTGGACCCGCAGACTGTTCATCGTGTACAGACGGAGGATCAGTGGCGCGGAATACATCTCGTTAATTATTGACGGTGTACGCTGCACCCTTTCGAGGACGCTTTCTTCTGCGCAAGTGCCCGTGTTGTTCATTGGCGACCAGCATCCGGCTTGTGCACACGGAACGAGCCGATTTCACACAATCGGGGATGCAGAGTGGCGAATAATGTGTGGCATGGCACCCTTCTATCGGGATATTTCGCGCGACACAATCGCATGGCTTTTCGTCCAGTGCAGTTGGCCGAGCCATAAATCAAATGCATCTCAGCCATTTCGCGGTACGTGTAGCTAGCTATTTTACACGTAACGCTACGATGGCATGAATGATGACGGCCTCTGTGCGCTCCACCCTTGTTTGTATAGCAACGCCTTCTCGTGACGTTTGCGATCCCGGTTCCTACGTGACTAGTGATCCTTGTTGTATGCCCGGTGTACCATGTCAATTTGTAAACGTTTTTTTGAATCACCCTGTATAACATAAGCTTCTCTTTCGTCTTCCTCGTACTTATGCTGCTTCTCTTACCAAATTTTCTCACATCCCCTCAAAGACATTTACATATCTTTGTTACATTCGTTATACCATTTCATGTTCCTACTACCGTTTCATTGAAATTCTCGCTTTCTTGATAATGGCTGCCTCTGTCCACTTGAGAATTTATTTCCTTTTACTCTCTTTGTTCCTGTTTCCTATCATACCTTTCTTAAACAAGCGTCCCTTTAGTGCAAGTCAGTATAACCTTCATATTCTAATAAGCCAACATTGTTACTGAAATTAATTTGCTATTTCTCCCAATTTTTAGATAAAATCGCACGATTTAGAAATCCAACTTGCTGCTGGATAAGTCTGTTTTTTCTGGTATTGTGTCTCGAAGTGAAACTTCCTAGCAGATTAAAACTGTTTGCCAGACTACGACTCGAACCTCAGGCTTCATTCATTTTGAATATTTGTCGAAGTGTTTGAAAAATTCTGTATTATATGTGTACTAGAGTAATTGATATAGCAGTTATTCCTTCAGTGACGTCACCGATTAGAACAATGACGTCACAAGTTATGACCACCATTGTTGTTTCGATAAGGGACCTCCGTTAGAGTATGTGAATCACCCCTTCAGCTGCTGTTGCGTCTCTGTAACGCTGCAACACAGGTCAGGTAGTATTTAGTTATGCATTCCACAGATCATTGGAACGATTATTTTTATCAAAATCATATCTAACGAGTCAGTTTGCAAGATACATATATATTATTAGTGGTAATATTACTGAACAAATTATTTTTTCAGTCCTTCTTAAACAAATACAATAGGTTATGAGTTTTTAAATAAGAAGTCATCTATGGAATAGAAAGAGTTGCCAGAGCAAATTAATTTATGTTAGATTCAAAACTCGTTTTGGAGCCAGTCGGACAGTTTATGTTATTGAGTAAATGATAAAATTTTTGTTGAATCATTCTGAACATCTTTCTGAATAACTGACAGCCTTACTAGTGGGTGCTAAAGGCCTTTTTTTCTTTTAGAGTTTTGCGATGGACATCAATGTTCCTCTCAAATTGTGATGGACTATATATGATGAATTTCATTAGTAAATACGTATATTGTGAAGCTGCAGTTAAAATGCTTGATTCGCTGAAGATATATTTTCAATATGACTGTGGTGAAAACCTCATTATTCTTACTGATCACTTTTGCACACTCAATAATTTCTTTGTAAGTGATGAGTTACCCTAGAAAATTAACCCTTTGCAAAGTATGTTAGGAGGTTGATTTGTTTGTTTCAAGACTAGCAGTTATACTACGAAAGAAACTTCACGAATTTAATTGTTTGAGCAGCTCAGTAATATGCTTCTTCCAGTTCACAATTAGATCAATATATATGTCCAAAAATTGGCAGCATTCTACCCAGTTTACTTTCTACTTATCATCTGCAACATCAACTGTTGGTATGACTTCTTTTGTTGTGCAGAACTGAATATAGCATGTTTTCTCAAAATTTATGGAGAGTCCGTTTTCAGAGAAGCTCTTAATAATTCTTTGAAAAACATCATTAATAAAATCTTCTGTTGCTTTCTCTCTAATGGGATTTATTACAGTACTAGTACCATCTGAAAATGTACCAGTTCTCCTTGAACAATCTTAAGTAGAAAGTCATTCACATATATAAGAAATAGGAGTGGGCCCAAAATTCAACCCTATGGAACTCCATGAATTTTTGTCTCTTTCTAACATTACCTGAATTATTCATTATAGCTGTCATATTTGTTAAATATGATTCAAAACAGTTGTTTGTAAAGATATCGACTCCATAAAACATAAGTTCTTTTTAGAAAATAACATTATCTACACAGTCAGACACCTTGGAAAGATAACATACACCATAGGTATCTTATTCTTTAAGGACTGTAAATATCTAGTGAGTGAACGTATGAATAACATTCTCATTTGAACAAACCTTCTGGAATTCAAGTTGTAATGTGTTCAGCAGATAGCTTCTGCTTAAATATGAGACTACTCTTGAATATGTTCCTTTCTTGAATATTTATAAAACGACGACAATAAGGAAATTAGACGATAATAAATGAACTCTTTCTTGATACCCTTTGTATCAATAAGCTTACCTATGGCATTTTTCAACCAGTCAGGAAAAACTCGCTGTATGCATGACGCATTGCATATATCACTAAGGACATTACTTATCACATTAGATTAACTTTTCACAATTCTGTCTGAAAAATCCATTAACACAGTAGGATATTTCGTTTTTCTATAATTTTATTAATTTTTTCTCCTAAATTTCAGTAAAGAATGTTTGTGCTTGTTCTAGCTGCTTAACGTTTTGTGGAATGGCGTTTTTAACATATTCTCTTACTTCTCCTGCCGAACCATTTAATTCTATTTTTGCTGCTGCATTTAGAAAGCGATTGTCAATAATACCTACAACTTGTGAGCTATCTATCACAGCACTGGCATTCAGTCTAACTGAGAAATCATCTTGTGCAGAGACTGGTTGTGGGCAGGCTGTTTCACGATATTCTACATAGTTTTGACCTTATTATCTTCATTATTAATTTCTGTCAATATGTGCGTATTTCTAGAGATTTTAATGAGTTTCTTTAAAATACTACATCTTTTGCAGAATGCCAATAACATCGGATATTGACTTGTTTATATAAATTCCTCATTTCCTCTTACTTGATAAGTTATTTGTGGCCTACTTTTTTAGTGGGTTTTACAGTAAATGTTGTTTTCAAAAACTGACACAAATTTATTATGGAATATACCGAATTTTAGATTCAAAGCTCTTTCCATATACAGCGTGTTCCAAAACTATTCGTTCAAATTAATACTGGATGTACAGAACATTAAAACAAATATATTTCAATGAGAAAGCTGTGGTCTATGAAGTCAACCTGTAATGTTAGGAAAATTTTGTTTGTTTGTTATTGGTGCTGGAGTAGCTGTCGTGTCGGTGTCGCTGACTGGGGATGTGCACTGACATTCAAAACTGCTCTGTGTACACAGTTCACATATTTGAGCACATGTGAATCCACAGAGTATTCGATCTCGTTTATTATGTTGAGTATAATGACTTTTCTGGAGACTAGAAGTCTACTCTGTAGGAATCAGCATGGGTTTCGAAAACGACGATCGTGTGAAACCCAGCTTGCGCTATTCGTCCACGAGATTCAGAGGGCCATAGACACAGGTTCCCAGGTAGATTCCGTGTTTCTTGACTTCCGCAAGGCATTTGATACAGTTCCCCACAGTCGTTTAATGAACAAAGTAAGAGCGTATGGACTATCAGATCAATTGTGTGATTGGATTGAAGAGTTCCTAGATAACAGAACGCAGCACTTCATTCTCAGTGGAGAGAATTCTTCCGAAGTAAGAGCGATTTCAGGTGTGCCGCAGGGGAGTGTCATAGGACCGTTGCTATTCACAATATATATAAATAACCTTGTGGATAACATCGGAAGTTAACTGAGGCTTTTTGCGGGTGATGCTGTAGTATATCGAGCGGTTGTAACAATGGAAAATGGTACTGAAATACAAAAGGATCTGCAACGAATTGACGCATGGTGCAGGGAATGGCAATTGAATCTCAATGTAGACAAGTGTAATGTGTTGCGAATACATAGAAAGAAAGATCTTTTATCATTTATTAGCAGGTCAGCAACTGGAATCAGTTAATTCCATAAATTATCTGGGAGTAGGCATTAGGAGTGATCTAAAATGGAATGACCATATAAAATTAATCGTCGGTAAAGCAGACGGCAGACTGAGATTGATTGGAAGAATCCTAAGGAAATGCAGTCCAAAAACAAAGGAAGTAGGTTACAGTACACTTGTTCGCCCACTGCTTGACTACAGCTCACCGGTGTCGGATCCGTACAAGTTAGGGTTGATAGAAGAGATAGAGAAGACCCAACGGAGAGCATCGCGCTTCGTTAGAGGATCATTTAGTAATCGCGACAGCGTTACGGAGATGATAGATAAACTCCAGTGGAAGACTCTGCAAGAGAGACGCTCAGCAGCTCGGTACGGGCTTTTGTTGAAGTTTCGAGAATATACCTTCACCGAGGAATCAAGCTCCCTCCTACGTATATCTCGCGAAGAGGCCACGAGGATAAAATCGGAGAAATTAGAGCCCACACAGAGGCAAACCGACAATCCTTCTTTCCACGAACAATATGTGACTGGAATAGAAGGGAGAACCTATAGCGGTACTCAAGGTACCCTCGGCCACACACTTTAGGTGGCTTGCGGAGTATAGATGTAGATGTAGATATCAACAGCGAGTCGGTGTTAATGCGTGGGCCGGCATTCTCGGTTACAGGTTGATTGAAACATGCATTCTTCCATTCCGTCTCGATGAACAGATGATATCACATCTTCGTGAAACATGTGTTGCCGGAACTGCTACAGGATGTACCTCTAAATGTAAAAGGATGTATTTCCAGCACGATGAGGCGGCAGCCCATTTCAGCATTGCTGTGAGGGAACATCTGAGAGCCACCTTAGGAATTGATGCACCGGTCGAGGTGGTCCTGAGTTCTGGCCAGCCGGGGCACCTGACTTCACGTGTCTGCACTTCTTCCTGTGGGGGCATAAGAATCAGCTGGTGTATGAAACCGTTCTGGAAACAAAAGAAGACGTCGCTAAAACTGCCCTCGCTGCTGGTGCCATTGTGGACAAGCCAGGAACACGACTATCAATAGTCCGACGTTGCACAGCGTGCATACAGGTCAATAACCGCACATTCTAGAAGTTCCTGTGAATGCCACGGCTGTAATTAGCAGGCTAAACTACCTTCTGTGTAATTCGTCCCTACAATCAGAAACTGCTGTCAGAGACCTTATGTACCATAACGAAATATGTTTGTTTTGATGTTCCCTACTTCCTGTGTCAATTTGAAAGACTAGTTTCGCAGCACTCTGAATATCTCTATCCTGTCCCACCACTTTTAACTTAGTCTTAAAACATCGTATCCTATTGTCATTAATGATCCTCACTGCTTCCGTGAACAAGCATAAGAGCTGTAAGGGACTACGCTGTTGGTGCACAGTTAATCGAAATAAAGTTCATATAGCTCATTAGCAATTTGGTACACATTAATTGTTTCAGCCTGAGCACTGCCTATAATAATTCTGTCAGTCACGGTCCTACATCTTGCTACACACAAATTGGAGAATTTATTACAAAAATCAGACTGGAGCATCCAGCTAATGATTCCTGTCTCTGTAACCCGACTCTAACCTAAAAAATGTGCCCCTCTGACTCCACAGGGATTTTGCCTTGCGTTGTGGCACCCTCTTAAACTTTTTGCATGCTGAACTAATCTGTCCTTCCCCCTCCTGTTCAGGTGCAGACAGTGATTCGTGTATTCCCATTCTCCAATTGCAGCAACAGGTACAGTACAAATATGAGACATTGTTTCAGTCAAATGCAATCCACTCATCTCAGCTGCCAGCTGTGTTAAACCAGGGCTGCTCGTGACGGTGCAAAATCTCCACAAATCACACTTGAGTGTGCACTGTCGCTGCTCCTATTTCAACCAGATACCCTTTAATACTATACGCTAAGTTGTTAGCCAGGTTGGTTCCTGCTCCTCCCACTACAAGCAAACCATCTTTTCATCACAGTCTCTGCGAAAACCCCTTTGTTCTCTGTTACCCGGTTAAACTTTACACTAGGTTTCTGAGATCGTCTCCCTTCTGCTTATTACTTGTTACCTCTTCCCATTTAGCATTGTCTCTCCGCCTTCAAGGTACCTAATTCGATACACATGATTTCTAAATCTGCCTCCAAAAATCTTCCTTCACTGTTCCATGACCCTCTTGTCTCGACTGCATAATCTATAACTCCGTGGAAGATCCTCGTCTGTCACTTTACTGACTTCCCCATTACAATTTCTCCAATGAAACACCAAGGAGAGCGGTGTGCTGACCACACGCCCCTCCTATCCACATCCTCAGCTGAGGATGACACGGCGGTCGGATGGTCCCGATGGGCCTCTTGTGGCCTGAACACGGAGTGCCGCTGCAATGAAACACCAACCCACAGTTCTGACATGTTTCTCCCAGACTGACCAACTTACAGCAACATCTGCATTTATCATACACAGCGCTACCTTTACACTTAACCAAGAAAACCATAATGCACACTTAAACTGCAATAAAGCAAGAACTACTGTATACGTATATTCCAGTGAGGTGCAAAATTCTGGACGGCAGACGCACCTAAACACGAGAATGTAATTTCAGATAGATATCCACTGAATGTAAGTTTTATATCACAGGAGCCACGAAATGAATGAAATTTAAAAAGCACAATATTTTTGAACAACAAAGTAAACTGGCATTATTAGCTACGTAGGAAATAATGTATCCAAACAACACGTAGTTTGGAAATTTGTGGTGGTAAGTTCCTATGGGACCAAACTGCCGAAGCCATCAGCCCCTAGGCTTACACACTATTTAATCTAACTTAAACTAACTTACACTAAGGACAACACACACACTTATGACCGAGGGAGGACTCGAACCTCCGACGGGGGGAACCACCCTTACCGTGGCAAGGCGCCTAAGACAGCGCGACTACCCCGCGCTGCAACACACAGTATTCTGCAGAGATGGCATTGATGTCAAAGTGCGTACAGAGTGCGACCGACCGCCATGACGGCCAGCTACTTGTTAACATCGTGTTACGATGTTCGATGAGTGTTAACTAAAGCATTTTCCTTAACAGTGGCTGAGACGGTGATTTACACATCCCTTAAAGCATGGGTACTGATCCCTATAACCATGGCCACCATTGCACATGATGACTGTTTTATGGCTGTCCATGTACGTTGCAATTTTAAGAAAAATGTATTTTACTGAAATATCTGTAAGGAGTTATTGAAGGGGTTAGTTGTTTAAGATACGTTTAGATCAATGATTAGGCACACTGTAAGTAGGGTGTTTAGGTTTTTATGTTGGTAACGCCGCGTAGTGCTCTGTATTAAAATCGCTGACTGCGCTGTGTGCAGTCTGTGGGTGGTTGGACTCGTTGTTCGAAGTTATTCGCTAGTTTAGTGTTCGGCAGTTGGATGTGAACAGCCCATAGCGTTGGCAGTTGGAGGTGAGCCGCTATTAGTGGTGGTTGTGAGAGAGATGCTAGAGTTTTGAGATGTTAATATCAGCGGACGATCTGGACGTGTGTCCGTCAGAAAGGAAATCTGTTAAACTGGATGTCACGAATTTTATATATATATATATATATATATATATATATATATATATATATATATATATATATAACTTTTGAACACTATTAAGGCAAATACATTGTTTCTTCTCTATCAAAATCTTTAATTTGCTAACTATATGCCTATCAGTAGTTAGTGCCTTCAGTAGTTAGAATTTTTTATTTAGTTGGCAGTATTGGCGCTCGCTGTATTGCAGTAGTTCGAGTAACGAAATTTTTTGTGAGGTAAGTGATTCATGAAGGGCATAGGTCAGGGCCATTCTTTTGTAGGGATTATTAGAAGTGAGATTGCGTTGCGCTAAAATATTGTGTGTCAGTTTAGAAATGATCAGAATGAGTAAAGAGAAAACTGTTAGAGTACGATACTTGCATGAAACTTCCCCTTTGTATGTAAAGAATGATTGTCCTGGTAAAACTTCTGCGTTACTTGATTTTCAAACTCCAGAGTGAAACTGAACGTACTGAGAAGGGAAGTTTCATGCAAGTAACGTACTCAAACAGTTTTCTCTTTACTTATTCTGATCATTTCTAAACTGACACACAATATTTTAGCGCAACGAAATCTGACTTCTAATAATCCCTACAAAAGAACAGCCCTGACTAACAATAACCTATACCGTTCATGAATCACTTACCTCACAAAAATCTTCGTTTCTCGAACTACTGCATTACAGCGAGCGCCACTACTGCCAGCTAAATAAAAGATTCTAACTACTGAAGGCACTAACTACTGATAGGCATAGTTAGCAAATGAAAGATTTTGATAGAGAACAAACAATGTATTTACCTAATTCGTGACATCCAAGTAAACAAATTTCCTTTTTCTGACGGACACATGTCCAAATCGTACGCTCATATTAACATCTCAGAACTCTAGCATCTCTCTCCTCACACCCACCAATGCTGGCGGCTCACATCCAACCGTACAATGCTACGGGTTGTTCACATCCAACAGCCCAACACTACACTGGCAAATAACTTCCAGTAACGAGTCCAACCAGCCACAGACTGCACACAGCTCAGTCAGCGATTTTAATACTGAGCGCTACGTGGCGTTGCCAACATAAAAACATAAACAGGTTACTTACAACATAGCTATTAAAAGAGGAAAAAATTCTTTAGTGTCTATGAGGTTTGTGAAAGGCAGACTTACCCACTGTGCATCGTAGCCAAAAAGCACGTACTTCCAATTGCTCGACAGTTTTGGTTTCAGTGGCTTGTATTCTGCGAATACCTGCAAAATAGACAATTAGTTTAGAAAATGTATCCACTGATAAGCCAAAACATTACCTCCACCACCCACCGGAAGATTGAATGCTACGTGGTGGCACCGCTGATACATGGTACGATAAGGAAAGTATGGTACAGAAGTAGAGCAGAGGCGAGTGGGGAATCATTTTAGCCACAATGCGGGCCACAAATTGGGAAATCTAATGACTTAGGCGCGCTGACAGATGACAGGTTGTTATGGTCGATCAGAGAGGAGCGTGCATCTTAGAGCAGGTCAGCTGTTGGCGTTCTGCTGCCATCAGCATCCATGGAAAGTAGTTGAAAGAAGATGAAACCACGAGTAGGCGATAAGGGGTAGGTGTTTTAAAATAATTTTAATATGTCGTTTATTTTTGAGTTAGAGCTGCACTTTCTTTTATAGTGCGACAAGTTTCAATGTCCCAGTAACAGCTTCAGAATTCAAAACAAATTAAAATTAATTATATGCTGTCTATTGTTTTACAAAAAGTACAAACATATTGTACACTAATGTTGGTTTACCAATTTAGTTGCGTCAGCTACCCCTTGTGTTAGTATCCAAACCACACAACAGTATCTTGTGGTACACAACTGTAGTCCACGTTTTAAATAGGTAACTGATTGAGAGAGAGGAAAAGAGGGAAAAGGGAGGAAAGGGGAAGGGGAGAAAAGTGGAATCAATGGAAGTGGGAGGAGGAAAGATGGCAGAGAAGGGGAGTGGAAAGGACCCTTGAACTAACGTAATTACAGTCTGTAAGCTAAGATAGTAACTTCTGTAAAATTAAGAAAAATAAATGATTAGGTATTATGGTTAAAATATGAAAAGTGTAGTACTAAGTGGGAGAAATGTGATAACGACAATGAATTTATAATCGGTAAGACGTTGCTGTTTCTTGTCTAACAAGACACGACCTTACTTTAACACTATAAAAAGTAAGATCATACGAAAGCTATAGTTAAAATATTAAGAGCATCGAAAAACGATTGTTTAAACTGCAAAAGCTATAGAGTAGTAAAATCACATGATTTGAAATATGTAAACTAATTAAAAATGAATTAAGTGGCTCAAAATATTGCAAATGGAAAATACTGGAAGTGAAAAACTATAAAAGGTATACAATTACAGAACTATAAAAGACAAAATATGCGAGCAACTTAATTTACAGGGAACAGGTTGTGATGGTTACAGTTAATTGCGTTTGCTTCTGCCTGGCGACGTTGTTCAGTGCGCAGTTCCACAGTGTGTTCGGAAGCCAGTCCGCACGCTGGCTTGCGGCTAGGGTGGTGTGTGAGTCGACGTCCAGCCGTCGTCTCTTCTCGTCGGGCGAGGGTCTTGCTCATACATACATTGTGTCCAGGTGGACGGTTAAAAGAGGCCTTCAAAGTTTCTAAAAAAATCCACTCTTAATAAATCCGTTCTGCTGACTTAATACCTTTCCAGGCTCTTGTAAACGGCATGTAAAAATCTCACTTTCATTCGACATTGCTAGACAGCAGTTTAACAGAGTGCTTCGATGTTAGAAGATGTTAACCAAACGTTGTTTTACTATTATGACTTGAATCGTGTCCTTTGAAACATATTTCAAACCTCCTGCTTGTTTCACGTACGCAACCCCTCACAATAATTAAACAGCATTTGGTGCAATCTCTTAACGAAGCATTTTGTTGGAACAAAAGAGACGCATTGCGAGCTGCTGCACGATGCACCAAAGGGACATCTCTTAACAATGTTGGATGAAACTGAGAATTTTACCTACCATTTACAACAGCCTGGAAATACTTTAAATGAGCAGAAAGCTTTCATTTAGAGTGCAACATGGGACGCAGAATGGCTTCCGTACACACTGTAAAACTGAGTCCCGTACAATACCATCAATTAGAAGCAAATACAATTAACTTTAACTATAGTTGTGGGATAATAGGGTTACTGCCACAATTATGATATCAAATTAATTAATTAATCAGTTAATTACCTCCCACCCACAGATGACGTCATGGGTTTTGCCCAGCCGGCACATGGGACCCTGTACCCTCCCCAACCTGCCCTATTGGCGGGAATTTAGAACTGAGGTGGGAATTTCGAATTCTGGCGGGAAATTCACATATGGTGGGAATTTCTTTGTCCCAAGGCTTTGCTGACGTCCCATCCCACCCTGCCACTAGGGAACTGGTGGGACTCGAAACCCTGTCCTTCTGACCAGAAGGCCCAATTGCATCCCCCTACACAGGGAAACGGTCAATCTCCGTCCAGCCGCAGGAGAGGAAGTTTAGGTTAGTGTACTTTATTTATTTTGGCTGCGAAACTGAAACAGAAGATAGGTCCTAATTAATCAATTAATCATATAAAGATTGGGCCTAATTACACTTGTATATGCATAGCACTACACAAGGAGCGCCTAAAATCGCAACAGAGCTCAAAAACTGATAATGTTATACACCTCCTGTTATCCTGCTGGGGAAAAACATCACACTGCCATTCGAAAGTAGTGGCAGACGTACTCAAAATAAGTAGTAACTCTACACAGGATGATCCCTTTACCTACAATTCGAAAGAAAGCTCTCTGCCCCACTTGTGAACTGGTAGGAAAAAGGCTGGAGTGGAATATAATATCTTTATTTTTCCCAGGGAACGTGGTCAACTGACAAGGTATTGGTGTTCGACAGGGAGGAGTTTAATAAGTGCATTACAGCTGAGGATTGTGTCTACAGTCCCTTAAATGAGGATTGGAAGAACGGTATCTGAAGTGTTAGTCGTGCAGAATGCAATGCTCTTAATATGCTAATGCAGGACATATATGTACAACATCTGACAGACAATCACCCTGCAAGTTTTCTAACCCAATCACTACAGTGACAAACTTTAAGACGATAAAATTACTTCCTTAAATACCATTCTGGTGTCCTAAGAAGTGACGGAGCAGTTCCTCACTATGAAGATGTATATCTGCCGCTTGAACGCCTTATAAACCAATGCGAGAGACTGCTGTTCTTAGGAAGTTGACGGACTTTACACCTCCTTTGATGCCGGCCGCGGTGGCCGTGCGGTTCTAGGTGCTCCAGTCCGGAGCCGCGCTGCTGCTACGGTCGCAGGTTCGAACCCTGCCTCTGGCATGGGTGTGTGTGATGTCCTTAGGTTAGTTAGGTTTAAGTAGTTCTAAGTTTAGGGGACTGATGACCTCAGCTGTTAAGTCCCATAGTGCTTAGAGCCATTTGAACCATTTTTTGAACCTCTTTTGAACTCAGACACGTACGTATCCTCAATCACATTTCCCATGTCAGTAGTGCTGATTAGTATTAGTGGCGGTTTTGATGGATGCAGCCATGTCTCGCTAGGAAACAGAGCGAGGAAAAAAAAACATGAATATTTCCGTTAGTTGATACACTGAGTTACCACCCACATCCTGCTGCATGAAAATGCACACGAAGAAACAGCGACTTCTTACAAGGGAGTAAACACCACCATCAGTAGCCGAGGGAAATGTAACAGTCTTATTGCTGTTTACAGTAGCATCACCACGGACCTGGTAGCCTTCCTCTTGCATGCAGAAATCATGGACTGATGTTAGGTAGTTTTGCTCATGTGCAGCAATTTCGTCTTAACACCACGCCCTCACACTATTAAGGCAGACATAAGTGGCATGAGTCCACTCTCCTACAGAACACGCGGAGAAGTAGCTTAAGTCTGTTAAACACAGTGATTCATCCCCTTAATAGTTATGGAATAACATTGCTTGAGAGATGCAACCCTAATTCGGTAATATCTATGTTCGACTGCGTCTGTGAGAGCACTGTCCTGGATTGGGATACATATGTTTCACCTGCTTTAATATAGCGCTTCTGTGTAATACTTATATCGCCTTGATTGAAGTATGTGTTACGAAAACCGACGTAGTTTACTGGGGGAGGGGAAATTAAAACTGAATGCAGACAGTGTAATTTTTAAGGTTTAAGCGGACTTGAGTGTCCGGGAGAGCCCAACCCACGTCAATTCCCCGCATTTAGTGGTATTTTTTTCTAATTTTATGCATTCTCAATCAACTTACGTAATTTTGATAGGTTCTCACGATTTAACATATTTTGTCGTATTTCCCTAGAACTTAAGCATTTCCCATCAAATATGTCGTAATTATACCAGGATTCCCTCGATTTTTGCCAACTTTATGTCATTTTTCATATTTTTGCGATAGGTTTTCGTATGTGTAAGGTCACATTGCTGGCATACCTATGCGTTGTTTGGCTTCATACGATGATATTTGCGTGTCTTATGAACCAGCCTACTAAAAAATCCCGATGATATACATGCATGCATTTTGGGTAGGACGATCATGAAAAGTGTAGTACTATTCGCTTCGTACCTACATGAGGTTCAACAAGTGGTTCACACTGGAAACTCGAAGTTCAGAAACAAGTCCGTGTTCTGCTACAGCACATCAGAGGGCTTTCCTGTAGCGATCATTTGATGGAAACTCAGTTCTGCATATTCATTTGACTTCCACTCTACCGTATAGAGATCTGCAACAGAAGTCGACATGTGTACAGAACTGATTTCTGCGGCTGCTCTAATATTTTGCTCTTGATGTTTACCAGATGAGCTTCGCTACTTTTGTTTGTACCTTCCAACTCTGATATGTTCCCATAATGCTGTGGGAACATCTACAAACTATAGATTTCACGTTTTTTTTTATCCTAGTAATAAGTTACTCGTTAGTTGGCAGTGTGTCGACTGTACTTCGCATCTTGGGCCGTAAGCGTTTCCTGCATATGTCAATTGTTTAATAGTGATATATTTAGCACTACGAATAAATGCATCTTTGACAACACCATGCAGAAAAGAATGTTTGCTGGTGCAAAAACGTTAAAAACGCTTATCTTGGATTATGTGGTAAATTTACACTGTTCATATTTTCCACTATTTCGCACATATTTTCCGCGTTTGACTTACGGAATTCATAACCTAATATTAAACATTTTCGTGACAGGAATATGCATTTCACCTCGTTCAAGAGAAGGAATGAAGCATGTATTAACACAAATTACACCTGATGATGGACCCACAGGATCCGAAATGCATCGTGTACGGTACTTAATAAAACACGAAAGCGTTTTTTAATTCATATCTCCAGTGTAATGTTGGAGTACGAGATGGGTCCCGTGGATGCTTACAGAAGAAGAAAAGACTCATCGAATGGAAATTTTTCGGCTCCTACTGGATAAATATGAAGCTGAAGGTGACAATTCTCTGAATAGCATCGTCACCGGACATGAGACTTGGTGTCACCACTACGAGCCGGAATCCATAAGAAAGGACATGGAATGGCAATACGCGAATTCTCCGTCAAAGAAGAAATTCAAGAGACAGCCATCCGCAGGCAAAGTGATGTGCAGAGTCGTCTGGCATAGCCACGGTGTGGTTCGTTTGGATGTCCTGAAGCCTGGTGAAATTGTCAATTCAGCACGCTACAAGACGACACTGACTAAGCTGGAAGCCCGAATTTCTAGGGTAAGGCCAGAGAAGGAGACCAACTTTCGCCTGCTACATGATAACGCCAGACTCCACACCAGTTTTGCGACCATGCAAGTCATTGCAGAATTCGGATGGACTCCCTTACCACATCCACCGTACAACCCCGATTTAGCGCCTTCTGATTTCATCTCTTTGAGCCTCTGAAACATGGACTACGTGGCGAACATTTTCAAGACCGGGATGCTGTTGTCAAAGGTGTAAGGAAATGGTTAGCTTCAGCTTGTTCCGATTTTTACGAGCGTGGTATGCAGGCTCTGGTTCATCGTTGGCAAAAGTGCATAACGGATGGTGGTGACTATGTGGAAAAATGATATTCTGTAGTTGAAATATTTCTCTATTTAGCTGTGTTGTTGTGAATTATGTACCTCCTGTAATTTCCATGAATAAAAATAGGAGGAATTACTATCGGAACGACCCTCGTACTTTGTACAGATCGGACCAAAGTGTTGTTCCATAGGAGACATCCACAATCCAACCAATGGTCTGTATGTATTCCACCTAATTACAAAGAAAAATTAATTTCACATACACATACCGCTTGGGGACACTGCAATATCAGATTGTTGGACAGTTGCTCCCACTATTTGAAGTAGCCCCACTTTCATACTTCACTGCACATTTTCAACTTCAACTATAACTTCGAACTCAGTTTCAGATGCTGTCCTGACATTAACACACATAGGTACGTTAGTGGTAAAATGATACATGTTGGTGAACTCTAACATCGCTTCGACAGCTAAGTACATGGTTGGGCTACTGGGTTTATTTAGCACTCCACAAGTCTACCAATTATGAGAATCCACATGTGGTGTCACCGCCAGACACCACACTTACTAGGTGGTAGCCTTTAAATCGGCCGCGGTCCATTAGTACATGTCGGACCCGCGTGTCGCCACTGTCAGTGATTGCAGACCGAGCGCCGCCACACGGCAGGTCTAGAGAGACTTACTAGCACTCGCCCCAGTTGTACAGCCGACTTAGCCAGAGATGGATCACTGACAACTACGCTCTCATTTGCCGAGACGATAGTTAGCATAGCCTTCAGCTACGTCATTTGCTACGGCCTAGCAAGGCGCCATAGCATTTGATATTGAGATTATAACATGTACCGTCGAGAGCGATGTACACCAATTGTGGATTAAAGTTAAGTATTATATGAACTACGTACTTTATTTGCTACTATTAATTCCCTTAACTGTTCCAGACCTCGCGCCAGTCAGCGTGTAATTAAACGCGTGCATTTCGGCCTCCTCTAGCAACACAGTGTTGGCTCTTCTGCCAACACTTCACCACATCTGTATGGAATAATGGAGAAAGGGTACCAAATTGAAACTTGTCGGTTCAGAGTGGTCAGGTCGAATGGAGACGTGGCGGAAAGGTGTACTATTCTGAATTTCGTGGATATAAGTCATGCTGCGGAAAATACAGGTCATAGGATAGGTACCTAAAGCAACATGCAGATGACTGACTGGGAGAAATGTAGTATGCAGATGAAAGGGTTGGTTTACAAAACACTATTACTACCCATATAATCGCGTTATGTGAATAGATGTTGCTGATCTCTCAAGCAACAACATTGGGTCATGTGGCTTCTGGGATCATACAGTGGGTACATTCCATTCAAATATACAACAGAAAAGAAAAAAAAATCGTGGAAAGAAGGCATATTTCTCCAGAAACATAAATGTGGAATGGGGTGTGTATGGATGTCTATAGACAATGCAATTTTCTTTTATTTGAGCAGTATGTGGGGGGAAGCTAGGGGGGGGGGGGGAGGGGACAGAAATGAAAAAAATGAAAATCGATAATACTATTAAGATGTAAGCACTATATAGTGGCTTGCAGAATTTGTGTTTAGATGCAGGCTCTTATTTGAGGTGGACATAGAGGAGTGCAGACGATAAACTTTTCGTATATGTTCGTAGTTGAGAATATTACGAAAAACCAACGCGCTTAAAAAAGAATGGCTATATACCATCAGCGTATGGTGGACTGGACATTGTACATCCCGTTATTCCTTAGTTTTTTAAGAAAAAAGCACCATAAACTGTTCCCACAAATACTGTATTGTTATTTTATATCTTAAGAAAATGAGGCGATATATGTACCCAATACACTTAATCATATCACTGTTAAAGACATTACTGCCATGCTCTTGCAGCACATGGAAGCAATTCAGGAGCTAGACAGAGAAATAGAGAATTCGCGAGAAACGCATGGTTGACCATAAAATGTAGATCTCAGCCGATCCAACTGGTCGCGGTGGTGTGGTTGACCGCGAAGGGCGTCTGTGTAATGTCATCAATGCAGTGAATGTGTCAGTCTTGGTCTTGCGGCCACTATGTCGGGCCTACCTGAATTCGAACATGGACAAATTGATTGCGTTCGTTCGGTGTGTGCTTCTGTAACCTAGGCAGCCCAAGTGTTTTGGTAATTCAAGAGGCATCTTATATGAGATTTATGCAAGCAAAGCGGAAAAAACAAGTTCCGCTACGTCAACATCCCCGAAAGTACGAGTATGCGTAGTGTGATCGCAACTAGCGGTCATTTAAAAGGTATGTGACGAAAAATAAGAGGACGGCAGCTGCAAAAGTCACTGCAGAACTGAATGTAGCACTCGCGGACGCTGTCGGCACCAAAACACCATGAAGGGTGCTCCATAAAAGCAAGTGCAGGGCGTGATGCTGAAACCATAAAGCCTGCGCTATGGAGAAATGGAAGAATGTTATTCGGTAGGATGAGTACTGTTTCCCACTGTTTCCAACTTCCGACCGAGTTTACGTTCCCATAATGAAACTTGTGGGGTAGTATAGATGTAGCAAATTGAGGTAGTAACGACGATCCCTTTGTCAATTCTTCTAACTCTTGTGGGCCATGTATTACCGTCTCCCATATACGTGCCACGAAATGAGTGCAACGAGAAATTGCTTAGGTTGGCCAACAGATTTTCTCTCCACTTTCCGCGCGCCATTCACGATTCAAGCAAGGATGGATGGTACTAGCAAAAGTTTCGTCTTCAGAATGAAATAACTTTTTTCGACACTTGGTTGGGGGGGGGGGGGGGGGTTATTTTAAAATATGTTTATTGGAGACACAAGACCCCCGCTGCATGCAGTTTGCTATTGCAATGATATTGTCTAGGTATCATTACTCGTTTACATACAGCACAGACGACGTGAAAATGGTTACTGTGCATGTCCTTCTACAGAGAAAATGTATAATTGTGATGGCATATGAATAGGGTCACATTTCTGAAAATATCACCAACAACTAAACAACAAGATACGAGGGCTATTCGGAAAGTAAGGAACGATAGGTCGCGAAATGGAAACCACAGTGAAAATCAAAACTGTTTTATTTGCAGCGGTCAGCTACACGTTCCGGCTACTGCTCTACACAGTCGCCGCTCAGACTTAGACATCTGTCGTAGCGTTGTACCAGCTTTTCAATTCCCTCCTTATAGAAGACAGCCGCCAGAGCTTCTCGACAATTTTCTACTCTGGACTGCAGCTCGTTGCCTGTGTCAAAATATTGTCTTCATAGCCAGCGGTTCATTTGAGCAGAGATGAACCTCAGGGGTGGCCAATTACGGGCTGTATTGTGGGTAATCAAACACTTCCCACCGAAAACGCAGCAGTAACATCTTCATTGTCCCTGCAGAGTGCGGCCGAGAATTGTCGTGTAGAACGAACCGCATGACAGTTATGTTATGTGGATTGCATAGCTTCAGGCGAAATCTTTCGCCAGGCCCTCATACTTGGCGGGAGACGCTGACTTCTAGCCATCTTTACGTTCTCGCTGTGAGCTCAGAACTGAAAAGAGTGACATGACACGATCGATGGGCGTACTAGACACAGTGTCCAACACATCTGTGCAAAGTTTCATTAGATTTTCACTGTATTTTCCATTTCGCGACCAACAGTTCCCTACTTACCGAATAACCCTTGTATATAAAATGTTCTTAGAGGGCATCATCCCTGGCAGTCTCTCATCCATTGTGCAATAATGCGAAAACGATTCACCCTTCTTTGAACTTCTTTTCGATGTCATCCATGTGTTCTATATCTTACTGATCCTATACCGTGCAGAGATAGTGGAGAGGAGGGGTAAAGTAGCGTGGTGCATGGTAGTCTCTTTTCTCTATGGATCTCCCGTATTTTCAGTGTGTTGTGGTAATAAAACACAGTCTTTGCCTCACTTGTCCATGTGGTGTAAACGCTGCTTCTGTTCCTTTGTATTTAGAAGACAAAACACGTTAAGTAATGTCGAAATGTTAATGTTGATTTCTAGAGGGTACTGTGTTGCAATACCTCGAAAACACGAGGCACTTACAGTGCACTGCATATCCCTTGTGTACATCTCAAGAGTATCTATACAGGTTTTCTTTTTTATGCGGCATACAATTTGAGTGGTATACACATCTCATTTTAATGTTCACTACTACAATTCCACAGATATATACATCTTCATATTAACATCATATGGTATGTTTCAGATACTTCTGATCAGATTGCACATCACTAAATTGGAAGCGCATTTCTAAGTAAGTTTTTTTATATTTAAGGTGGTGATTGGTGTGATGATGAACGACAACGCATCTGCTCCTAGCTGGCCTACATACACATGTCTGTGGGTTGGTGGGTGGGAAGGTGTTTACAGAGCTTAGGGGGCTGTTGCTCAAGCCACTACATGCATGTCCACGAGATGGGAAGTTTTTACTTCCCTTATATAAGGTGTGGTCACGGCCACTGCTGGTGGCCGTTGGCCGAGGCTGCGTCTCCTCCTTCACAGATGTGAAGCGGTGAGCACTGTGACCACCACACATACCAGAGTGCAGTGTCTGGTGATGCCTGTAGTGCTGAGCGGTGCACAGACGGGCTGCACCAGCCCAGTACAGTATGAGGTGGGCTTCATGCAGACAGCAGGGAAGTATAGGGTGTTTATAAATGAATATTGGGGTGTTAACACTTTGTAATATTTGTTATATTAAACTTACAGTTATAAATGATATGTCAAATGAAAGAGCAAATCAAACAGTTTTACTAAGAACCTTATAAATGTTCAATGTGAGCACCGTTTGTCACACGGCACACGTCATATTTACAGCCGAGTTCTTCCCAAATATTGATAAGCGTGTCTTCAGTGATTGTAACAACAGCTGCTTCAATCTGGTTCCTTAATTCAGGGAGGTCTGCTGGTAGCAGAGGCACATGCAGACGATCCTTGATGAAGCTCCAAAGGAAAAAATTGCATGGCATTAGGTCGGGTGACTGTGGAGGCCAAGCAAAGCAATAGGCCCCATTGGGCCCCTTGCAGCCTATCCAGTGCTTGGGTATAGTGAAGTTCAACCAATTGCATACTTCGCTATGCCATTGAGGTGGTGTACCATCTTGCTGGAAAATGAAGTTCTATGGCTCATCTTCTTCCACCTGAGGAAAGAGCCATTGCTCTAGTGTATCAAGGTAAGAAATGCCAGTTACAGAAAGTTCACCAAAAAAGAAAGGCCCATAAACTTTCCGTCGGGATACGACGCAAAGACTGTCACTTTAGAGGAATCTCATTGCATTTGTACCACCTCGTGAGGATTTTCTGAGCCCCAGATGCGCACATTGTGAGTGTTAACATGTCCAGTAAGGTGAAAAATCGATTCATCACTGAAGACAACTTCATCCAGAAAATCTTCATTGTCATGAAACAACATTTCGTTTGCGAAGTTGGCACGTAATCCATGGTCTGCCAGCTTTAGAGTCTGTAATAACTGTAAACGGTAAGGATGTAGTTGTACGCGTTTTCTTAAAACTTTCCAAACAGTCGACACGGGAACTTGTAATTCACCACTAGCCTCCTGGACTGATTTCTTCGGACTATGAGTGAACAACTCTCTGACTCGCTCAACAATCTCTTCACTAACTCTTGATCGTCCTGTGCTCTTCCCTTTACAAAGGCAGCCGGTATCTTCAAATTGATGATAACATCTACGAATATTGATTTCACTTGGAGGATCATAACCGAACTTCAGCCGGAATGCACGTTGCACAATAACTACAGATTCGGTCTTTGCAAACTGCAAAACACAAAACGCTTTCTGTTCACCAGTCGCCATCTTCGCTACTACCGCTGACTAGCGGATTGCGGTGGAAACATTGCCCGCTGCACATGCACACTGGTGCCAAACACAACTGTTTGAGTAGCTCTTTCATTTGGCATATCATTTACAACTGTAAGTTTAATGTAATAAATATTATAAAGCGTTAAAACCCCGATACTGATTTATAAACACCCTGTGTGTTTTTACATAAAGGCGTAATTACCTTCCCCATCCTATCCCAGTGATAGCAGCACAGATGTGGGATGCTAGAGTAGCTGAGCGATGGGGATACCTCTCTGTAAAATTGTTCCTGCCGTTATTTGCTAGTCCAGAATAATCTCATACTGTTAGGCTGCTCTTACGTGACCTGATTGCGATATCACTGTTTCTTAGCACACTAATAATACCGGGATAAATTCCTTACAGTGAAACACAGATTTGGTGCTTAGCAAGAGCACTTTTTTTTTTAAAAAATAATGCATGTGCGTTTTGTTTAATGGGGGGTACTGCTGTAATTTCTTTCAGTGTCACACTGTTCTAATTATTTAGCTTTTTAGGGTCCTATGTGTCTTTGGAATACTGAGATAAAATCAACAAAATTGCGATGAATTCCCCCAAAACTGTAAATAGTAATGGAGGCGGTTTACTTGCAAGAGGTACACAGCAGAAGTGCAAATGTTTGTTAAGTAATGCATTACAGGAATTGACTGGTGTATTTGTTAAAATATGACACTGCGGAAATTGTGTCGTCTTGGAAAGCAGGAGAAAATCGGCAGAATTGTAGTAAATAGCCACAAAACTGTAAATAGTGTCATATGTGGCAGCAAACACTATTCGGTACAATACTCTGCTGGAAACTGCGAAAGAAACGAAATTGCGACTATCAGCTGAATTTGTTGCTGCAAGCGCTGCTGCCAATCGACAGAGGTACAGACAGAACACGGCTGCTAAGTCCTGTCTCATGAAGCTGACTAGCTGAAGAGTGGTGTCAGTAAGGAAGGGGGGGGGGGGGGGGGGGAGGGAGGCAGCGGGTGGGGCGGCAGGGATTCCAAATAGGTATGCGCTATAGGAGTGGGGAGGGCACATCGACAATTTTTGATCATAATTTGTGATAATTAAGATCAGACTAAAACCAATTTGACAGCTGTGCAAACATGAGCACAAGCGCACCACTTAATGGTCATCTTGTGCCATGAATTGTGGTAACTAAAGTGACAGTTGTGGGTCATTAATTAGATTCCAAACAAACAAAACTAGGGGCCCAAATGATTGGTTTGTTTACATAAAGGGAACGAGGGCAAGCGGCCCATTTGTTTACAAAAAATGGTTCGAATGGCTCTGAGCACTGTGGGACTTAACATCTGAGGTCATCCGTCCCCTAGAACTTAGAACTACTTAAACCTAACTAACCTAAGGACATCACACACATCCATGCCCGAGGCAGGATTCGAACCTGCGACTGTCACGGTCGCGCGGTTCCAGACTGAAGCGCCTAGAACCACTCGGCCACACCGGCCGGCATTTGTTTATAGGAGGAGAAAAATGCACCTTTTGTTTCAGAGCCCATTTAATCTCCCTACCGTGAAGTATGAGGGAATTTGCTTTGAAAAGGGAGAATTTTAAGCCAAACTGCATCAAATAAACTTCAATATCCTTCCAGAAATATTTCCATGAGTTGAAAGATAGTGTGCATGTTGGTTCTCAGGTTTAAAATTCAATGCATGATGATAATTTTGCGACAGCTGAAAGTTAATATCTAATTCGTTGCGAGAGCTTTCTCTACAACCAATGTTTTCTAATACATTACGTTACTTGTGTTGATACTGTTTCGGTATCTGTGCTGTCTTAAGCAAATATCATACATCATAAACGCTTATTTCGTGCAAAATCCTAACGTTATGTGTAGAAATCGATGTCATTTACTAAAATATCATAATAAAACATTTCACACAAATTGTCGGGGAATAATGAGAAAACTAAACGTTTCTAGCCAACTTGATATTTCTTCTTCTACTGCTGTCGCCTTCTACAGCTTACAACTACATCTCCCAATCTAGAAGCACTTTTGTGTAAGGTAAACGTCTTGTAATACTTGCCTCCTTCGGCACCACGTCGTAGGTATCATCTGTAGAAACGTCCCAAGCGCGTACCTCGTCCTCATACTCGAAGAGGAGTATGGAAGCTGCAACAAATGATACATCACTGGTAAGCGTGGTACGTCCTGGGGCAGTAGGCTGTAGGCCTTCCATCTCTGAAACTTCCCATATATGAACTCACAACTAAAGTAAGGATGGGCAAAACCATTGTTTTCAGAGATCGGGTCAGAAATGTTCACTCACTGGAATAAACTAGCTCTTTTTCATAACTCACCACTTATTATTCATTAACAAAAATAAATAAAAGGAGGAGACCTTCCCTTTTTGCATTTTTATCCTATATGGCGCTATTTTGAAAGAATAGAGAAAGAGGAGTAATAAGTTTATGTTACGTCCCTACTAGTTTTGAGATTTAAAAGTTATGTGGTTCGTCTGCTACAAAAATTAAAAACTTTACAAAATACTAAATATTTTTATTAAGAGAGAGAATTTTAGGAATTAGGCTAGTTATTGTTACTTTTACACTTTTACTGGAAACAATAAAAGAATATAATATAACTGTAATTATGTGTCTACAGTCATCATTGACAATCAGTATGAAATATACGTACCAAAGAAAGAAAAATTATCTGTATTACGATTTACAAATAAAATTTGACATATTTTACTTTAAGTGAGTCGGTTTCTTTTCTCGGTGCATATATGTTCTGTGCTTGAAAGGATAAGCCCACAGGGCACTGCCGTAACTGGAATACATCATATTTTCAGAACCTACAATTTTCTTGTTTCTTACCAGTTTAAGAGATAGCTCTTTTCTAGGCAAAGCCGTCTGAGACACGTATTTGTCAAGTTCCACAAACGCTGCGTGTCCTATGGTGTCACTTTCTTCTAGTTGACTGATAGTTTCACTGAATTCCTCCTAAACTGAAGAATACTGATGCGTTACTGTGGTAACTATTTGAGAAATTAGGTGTCTTCGTTCTTGCTGAACAATCAACGCTTTCATTTTTGCAGTAAGTTACGTGTAGCAGTCCTGGAATGTTATGTCATATGTAAATTCTTGTTTTTTGAGGCGGCGATCCAGCAACTTGCCTCGCTAATCAGTTCCTTGCTGGAGATAACCCCAAACCTTCCTGGCAACCTTTTAAGCAAGTTATTAATCAATGAATCTATTTCAGGGGGCACTTTTTATTTTTGTCTTTAAAGATTTTAGTCACTGTTCCATTAATCTCTACAAGATTATCATTTTTGCCAGTGAGACTCTTTTCTCTGAGGACACATATTTTGTTATCTCTTCGGAAACTTTAAAAATCTACATAGCCTCTTGATTATCTCTCAGTTTGTATCTTTTAAGTTTAAAGTTATCGATTTTGCTCCCAGAACAGCAAGACAAAAAATTACGGGAACTTTATTTGAAAGAAATATTTGCAACATCTCGTAAAAAGAGGTCCATCACGTTGTTTCAGATTCAGTCGACCTTTTCTCTTAATTTTCTTACATTGCTGCAGGTTCCTTCAGGCAAACGGTCTCTGTTTGAAAAACATAACAGCTCTTCTGAGCTTGTCACAGGTCTTCTGTATGGACTTCTTAACTATGTGTTGTACAACGAGACATAAAGAATGAGCAAAGCAAAAAAGTTTCAGAAACATGGTAGCTAACTTTATATCCGAAACATGATTTGTTACTGGCATTAACAACCTTCACTCAATGTCACATGTGTTCTTCAGGTGTCTTTGTCCGAAATGTAAGCACTCCAAAGGTAAGACTTTAGTTGTCTCTTGTTCATGAAATGTACCGTTAGTGCATTGAGAGTAATACAAGGATGCATTTTGTCTCAAGTTCTTTTTAATACATTTACCGACGTCATGGTCGCGCAATGGATAAATAAAGTAAGTCTTCATACTCCCGACTTCAGCAAAAGGACTTATTCTATGACATTACTCTTTGCTTATGGTCAGACTGCGAGTGCTGATAGCGAGAAAACACTCGAAAGAGCTGCTCATATTTTATCCATAACAGCAACGTTGTATAATGCCCAGCAAAACAATAATAAATGACCAGAAAATAAACAAAGTAAAGTCGTTCAACTTCTTGGCAGGCAGGCACTCTGTCTCCAGGCCACAAATGGCCCATCGGGACCATCCGACCGCCGTGTCATCCTCAGTTGAGGATGCGGATAGGAGGGGCGTGTGGTCAGCACACCGCTCTCCCGGTCATTACGATGGGTTTCTTTCACCGGAGCCGCTACTATTCGGTCGAGTAGCTCCTCAATTGGCATCACGAGGCTGAGTGCACCCCGAAAAATGGCAACAGCGCATGGCGGCCTGGATGGTCACCCATCCAAGTGCCAGCCACACCCGACAGCGGGTGATCTCACGGGAACTGGTGTATCCACTGCGGAAAGGCTGTTCCCGTTCAACTTCTTAGGAAATACTGTTTCATTCTTGGCAGAAATGGTCATACAAACGAAAAGCAGAAATATTTAACTACATAATGGAACAATCTCTAGAGCACTCAGAACTAAAGTAGGAAAGGAAACTCTACCTAAGTTCTACAAATCGATGTCAGTACCAGAGTGTAATAGGCAAGCGTTTAACGCATGCAGAAGGAACAAAGCAGACACATTACGTTAAAAGTACACTCCTGGAAATTGAAATAAGAACACCATGAATTCATTGTCCCAGGAAGGGGAAACTTTATTGACACATTCCTGGGGTCAGATACATCACATGATCACACTGACAGAACCACAGGCTCATAGACACAGGCAACAGAGCATGCACAATGTCGGCACTAGTACAGTGTATATCCACCTTTCGCAGCAATGCAGGCTGCTATTCTCCCATGGAGACGATCGTAGAGATGCTGGATGTAGTCCTGTGGAACGGCTTGCCATGCCATTTCCACCTGGCGCCTCAGTTGGACCAGCGTTCGTGCTGGACGTGCAGACCGCGTGAGACGACGCTTCATCCAGTCCCAAACATGCTCAATGGGGGACAGATACGGAGATCTTGCTGACCAGGGTAGTTGACTTACACCTTCTAGAGCACGTTGGGTGGCACGGGATACATGCGGACGTGCATTGTCCTGTTGGAACAGCAAGTTCCCTTGCCGGTCTAGGAACGGTAGAACGATGGGTTCGATGACGGTTTGGATGTACCGTGCCCTATTCAGTGTCCCCTCGACGATCACCAGTGGTGTACGGCCAGTGTAGGAGATCGCTCCCCACACCATGATGCCGGGTGTTGGCCCTGTGTGCCTCGGTCGTATGCAGTCCTGATTGTGGCGCTCACCTGCACGGCGCCAAACACGCATACGACCATCATTGGCACCAAGGCAGAAGCGACTCTCATCGCTGAAGACGACACGTCTCCATTCGTCCCTCCATTCACGCCTGTCGCGACACCACTGGAGGCGGGCTGCACGATGTTGGGGCATGAGCGGAAGACGGCCTAACGGTGTGCGGGACCGTAGCCCAGCTTCATGGAGACGGTTGCGAATGGTCCTCGCCGATACCCCAGGAGCAACAGTGTCCCTAATTTGCTGGGAAGTGGCGGTGCGGTCCCCTACGGCACTGCGTAGGATCCTATGGTCTTGGCGTGCATCCGTGCGTCGCTGCGGTCCGGTCCCAGGTCGACGGGCACGTGCACCTTCCGCCGACCACTGGCGACAACATCGATGTACTGTGGAGACCACACGCCCCACGTGTTGAGCAATTCGGCGGTACGTCCACCCGGCCTCCCGCATGCCCACTATACGCCCTCGCTCAAAGTCCGTCAACTGCACATACGGTTCACGTCCACGCTGTCGCGGCATGCTACCAGTGTTAAAGACTGCGATGGAGCTCCATATGCCACGGCAAACTGGCTGACACTGACGGCGGCGGTGCACAAATGCTGCGCAGCTAGCGCCATTCGACGGCCAACACCGCGGTTCCTGGTGTGTCCGCTGTGCCGTGCGTGTGATCATTGCTTGCACAGCCCTCTCGCAGTGTCCGGAGCAAGTATGGTGGGTCTGACACACCGGTGTCAATGTGTTCTTTTTTCCATTTCCAGGAGTGTATTATGATTTTTTGAAGTAACTGTGATGTAAAAAGTTTTGTAATTACATATCAAACTGTGGTCCAGTATAAGAGGAATCCTGAAAGCATTAATCTGATAAGGTTAAATGAATAAATAAAAACAAGCAATATATAAATGCATTATCATATATGTAAAAGTCATTATTATTACAAAGAACAATATCCGACAGAGACGAAACAAAATGGAGAGCCACAGACTCAAGAAAGTGAGATGCGAGCTCAGTGAGTCAAGAGCACAGAGAGTGCTGCGTCTCCTGGTTCACTTTGCGATCATCTCTGTGTGAGTCGTGGGGAGAATTACATTACTCTTTGTATTCCGCCTGGCAATAAAATGTCACTGCAGATACTGTTGTGTTACTAGCAGCTGACCACTCACACACCGCCACTGAGCTCCCTGACCCATAGTGGCCTTGGCCAGCCTGGTTCGCTACAATTTACTGTTAGCTTCACTCGGACAGCTTGAATCTGCTACCAATGGGCATCACACTGGGGGCCCACACATGGAGATCTGAGGAAGGTTCAGCACATCCTATGTTTCCCCTGATTGGTCCACTGCTGTGGCTGCCCTGGTCACCTCTTGCACTGAGGATGACCACTCACATGTGGTGGAGTGTGGGGTCGTTCCGAGGTGTGGCATGCAGCAAAAGATTTTCCGAGAGACCGATCAGAGGGCCTTCCCAATCCACCTAACGAACAAATTTCAGGTTCTTTCTGTGTGTCTGAGCCAGATGCAGTCTCTCTTCCTGCTCCAGAGGAAGCCTCTCGGTCCACAACGTTTGGGCATTCACAGAGGGTGGGTCTACTGGTAGTTGGGAGTTCCATCATTAGGCACGTAATGGAGCCCATTAGAGATACGGCTGCCAAGACGGGGAAGGAACCCAGTGTGTATTCTATGTGCATACTGGGAGGAGTCATTCCAGATGTGTGAAGGATGTTTCTGGGTGCCATGAAGAGCACAAGGTGCAGACAGCTGTAGGTGGTGGCTCATCTCGGTACCAACGATGTGTGTGGCTTTGGGTCGGAAGAGATCCTCTCTGGTTTGTGCGGCTAGTTCAAGTGGTAAATATTGCCAGTCTCACGTGCGAGATGAAGCCAGGGCTTGCCATCTGTAGCACCGTTGACAGAATAGACCTTTGCTGTGGAACCACGTGGTGGGTCTGAATCAGAAGTTCAAACGGTCCCGCGACCGTGCGGGCTGCAGATTCCTCGACTTACGCAACAGAGTGGTCGGTTTCTGGATTCCGTTTTATACCTGAGAGGTCCACTACACACAGGAAGCGGATACACGAGTAGCGGGGGCTGTGTGAAAGGGACTGGGCAGTTTTTTAGGGCAGAGGGTCTCGCGAAACTACCGAAAGGTGTCAGTCTAAAAGGATGAATGGCAAAAGTAGGAAGATATTCCTAGCAACAATCGGTATTGTATTTGTAAATCGTCGTAGCTGTCCTGGGAAAGAACCAGAGCTCCAAGCACCAACAGAAAGCACTGAAGCTCAAATTTCTCTACGTACAAAAAGCTGGCTAAAGCTGGAAGTAAGTACAGCCGAAATTTTTACAAAAAACCTAACCGTGTTCAGAAAGGACAGGTTCAAATCAGTTAATCGTGGGGTGTTATTGTTGTTAGACGTAGTTTACCTTTACTATTGAAATTGAAGCAGATAGTTCCTGTGAGTTAGTACGGTAGAGGCTATACTTGACAACCGGAATAAATTAATAATTTGTCCTGTTACCGATTCCCTGACTCAGAAGATATAGTTGCTGAACAGTGCAAAGAAAACTTGAGTCTTATTTCAAATAAGTACCGCACTCATATAATTACAGTTGGTCGTGGCTCCAATCTACCTTCGATGTGTTGGCAAAACTACATGTTTAAAGCCGGCGGTAGGCATAAAATGTCTTCCGAAATAGTACTGAATGCTTCCTCAAAAAATTATTTTGAACAATTAGTTCAGGAGCCCACTCGAAGTTTAAATCGTTGCGAAATCATACGTAACCTCTTAGCAACAAAAAATCCTGAGCAAATAGATATCATCATGATAGATACAGGGATTAGTGACCACAACTTTGCTGTAACCGGATTGACCACCGTAACATCAAAATCTACCAAAAATAAACGCAACGTACATCCAGAGAAAAAGAATATTTAAAGTAACTGGCATAAAATAAAGTGATCTAGGGCGTAAAGGCCTGTCCTAACAACAGAGATACCGCGTTTCTAATGTTTCCAAAATTCCGATTTCGTCTGAACGAAAAATTCTCAATTTTGAAAAGAAATTACTAAGAGGGATGTGAAAGGTACCCATTATTTGCGGATAAGATCGCATTTTACTTGATTTCCAGTTCCGCTATTTTCATACTTTGAAGTGAATGTATCAGTTCTGCAGTACGTGCGGAATAAAGAGCAAGCAGTAGGTTATCACGCTGGCTATAAGTGGCGGTTGGTCATCTGGCGCTTTCAGAGCCGCTGGGATGAGGTGCCGATGCATAAATCGCTCGTACTGTTAGCAATACGGATCCATGGGGAAAGCACATTTACTCCGGTGCGAATCAAGTAAGTGTTATTCATAAATGTTTACTAACGAAAGTTGCGATTTGCTCTCAGGCATTAGGAGGAGTCCACGGGTCATAAATTTTTCAGTAATTTTACAATTCCAGGAAACGTTGATATTAATAAACAAATGAATAACTTTAGCATAACCGAAGATGCACGATCTTATACGAACTACACCGATTGTACGCTCAAGTTACAGAGTGTGCGACATCGTTGGCAGCAATCGACAGGATAGCTTTCGATCTAGCCATGCGGTAGACCACGCTGTCGTACTGTTAAAACGCTACTGGCCATTAAAATTGCTACACCAAGAAGAAATGCAGATGATAAACGGGTATCCATTGGAGAAATATATCATACTAGAACTGACATGTGATTACATTTTCACGCAATTTGGGAGCATAGATCCTGAGAAATCAGTACCCAGAACAACCACCTCTGGCCGTACTAACGGCCTTGATACGCCTGGGCATTGAGTCAAATAGAGCTTGGATGGCGTGTACAAGTACAGCTACCCATGCAGCTTCAACAAGATACCGCAGTTCATCAAGAGTAGCGACTGGCGCATTGTGACGAGCCAGTTGCTCGGCCACCATTGACCAGACGTTTTCAGTTGATGAGACATCTGGAGAATGTGCTTGCCAGGGCAGCAATCAAACGTTTCCTGTATCCAGAAGGATCCGTACAGCTCCTGCAACATGCGGTCGTGCATTATCCTGCTGAAATGTAGGGTTTCGCAGGGATCGAATGAAGGGTAGAGCCACGGGTCGTAACACATCTGAAATGTAACGTCCACTGTTCAAAGTGCCGTCAATGCGAACAAGAGGTGACCGAGGCGTGTAACCAATGGCGTCCCATACCATCACGCCGGGTGATACGCCAGTATGACGATGACGAATACGCGCTTCCAATGTGCGTTCACCGCGATGTCGCCAAACACGAATGCCCATCATGATGCTGTAAACAGAACCTGGATTCATCCAAAAAAATGACGCTTTGCCATTCGCGCACCCAAGTTCGTCGTCGAGTACACCATCGCAGGCGCTCCTGTCTGTGATGCAACATCAAGGATAACCGCAGCCATGGTCTCCGAGCTGATAGTCCATGCTGCTGCAAACGTCGTCGAACTGTTCGTGTTGATGGTTGTTGTCTTGCAAACGTCCCCATCTGTTGACTCAGGGATCGAGACGTGGCTGCACGATCCGTTAAAGCCATGCGGATAAGATGCCTGTCATCTCGACTGCTAGTGATACGAGGCCGTTGGGATCCAGCACGGCGTTCCGTATTACCCTTCTGAACCCGCCGATTCCATATTCTGCTAACAGTCACTGGATCTCGACCAACGCGAGCAGCAATGTCGCGATACGATAAACCGCAATCGCGATAGGGTACAATCCGACCTTTATCAAAGTCGGAAACGTGATGGTACGCATTTCTCCTCCTTACACGAGGCATCACAACAACGTTTCACCAGGCAACGTCGGTCAACTGCTGTTTGTGTATGAGAAATCGGTTGGAAACTTTCCTCGTGTCAACGCGTTGTAGGTGTCACCAGCGGAGCCAACCTTGTGTGAATGCTCTGAAAAGCTAATCATTTGCATATCACAGCATCTTCTTCCTGTCGGTTAAATTTCGCGTCTGTAGCACGTCATCCTCGTGGTGTAGCAATTTTAATGGCTAGTAGTGTAGCTATCTCATAACCAGTGTGAACACGTTCATTTTTTTGTGTTTCTTAAATGACCGCACCATAATGGCACCCCATGTAAAAGTTATTTGCATGAAAAACGTTCTTCCCGTTTCATTATGTAAAACATAGACAATAGTATTGCACTTTTAGAAACCGGCGGCTCTGACACGGTCCTGTAAGGGGACATGAAACTATGAGAGCATAACAGGTAGTAAGAATTCCTACGCGGCGGCTCACTAAATCAATTCATGGACGGACTGGCATAATTATCGCAAAACTCGGGTAGGAAAGCGTGGTCAGATATACTGTACGCCCCTTATACCTTTATCTATGGCTAAGCGAAGACATTTCTGGAAGGTTACTACGAGTGGGGTTTTCTTGCGCTTGGTATCCCTTGTGGGGAGACGAATTTCTTCCAAATTTGTATAGACAACAGTAGACAATTGCAGTGGATACGTAGTCGATGAAAAACGCGATGAGGAAAGAAGCTGGAAGTGAACAATAAATGCGCTTGTAGTGTGTAACATTGAAACTGTGTGAGTCACCAAAAGTGATAAGGATCGCATAGCGAAAAATAGAATTTGCTTCACTGGAGTACGAACATTTCGTGAGTGAAGAATAGCAAATGATCGTCCAGAAGAGATCGTAACAGAAGAAAGCAGATAGCGACGTCCGTCGTGACAAGGCAAGCCACTTAATCTGAGGAAGAATGCAACGCGACGGTGTCGCGTGGATAGAAACTAAGCACAGCACAACAGCAGCAGAGAAAGGGTGTGCAGGAGGCGCTCTAGCTGACGCACGGCGAGGCAGCAGAGCATCACCGTTCCCAGTAAAATATACAAGTTTCAAAGTAAGCTAAAGTAATAGAATACTGTTGTATATAGTTAATGTTACTTAGAAGAAGTAGGACAACTAAAAGTAAAATGAGTGAACCAAATACTAGCGAGAATATACCCCAGGAGACCTCTGACTTGTTAGACACGCAAGATGTATTTCAGCTTGCAAAATCAAAACAAGGACCTGTAGTAAAGATGAATGATATTGTAGGTAACGAGGGTCAGGTAGTCCTATTAAATATTCGGTGTTCAAAAAGTCTCTCCGCAGTGCCGTATGGTTGTTAGCCGCACGTGCCGTATGATTGTTCGCCTGCCTGGGTTACTTCCCTTCAAGTGGATTCTCCCAACATTCCACTGTTTCGTTTATCTCAGCCAGCGTCAGTAGTATCGTTGGTGTGTGTCGTTACGTGTTGACGTGAACGTTTAAGTGTAGTTCCTTTGTTCGTTCGTTTCGTTTTTGACACTGTTAAATTGCTAACCATTGAAGAACGTGCATTTTTAGTCGAACAAGTGTTCAAAGCTGGCGGTAGCCTAAATACACAGTATTAGTTCGTCAAACATTTAATTCAGTTTTCCCGGAGACAACACTCCCACATCGCGATACTGTGCGAGACTTGATTAACAAATTTCAAAGTACGGGTTCAGTGACAGATGCACCAAGAAGTGGTCGACCTAGCGTTTTGTCTGAAGATAAACTACTCGATATTTACGATAAAATGTCCATGAGTTCGAACAAGTCAGTAAGAAAACTCGCCCAGGAAATCGATGTTAGTGCCGGAACGGCCCAAACAGCTGTAAGGAAAAAATTAGAACTTTTCCCATACAAAGTGACAATCGTGCAAGAACTGAAAAATAGTGATCATGGAAAGAGACTGCATTATTGTCAATAGTTCAAAAATTTCGTCCAACAAAATGGAAGGGATATTCTTAATGAAACGTTTTTCACTGACGAGGCATAACTCGTAAAATTCTCGTATGTGGAGTACCACAAATCCATTGTGTTTTCATGAGGAACCACTTCATTCTGTGAAATAGGAGTTTGGATTGCAACTTCTAGACGACGGATTGTGGGTCCCATATTTTTCAATGAAACAATAAACCCGCAATGATAGTGCAGTGATATTCTGGACCCATTCATAGGAGAACTTGTGTTAAGTGAAACACTGAACGGTTATTTTCAACAAGATGGTGCAACCGCGCATACAGCTTGCGTTTCAATGCCACTGCTTGCTGATGTTTTTGGTGATCGCATAATTTCACAGGGACTTTGGCCTCCACGATCGCCTGACCTAACACCACCTGACTTTTTCTTCTGTGGTGCAGCGAAAGCAACCGTCCAAAATCCATCGATTAATTGAAAACTGCAATATCCACTTTCACTGCTTCTGTTACAGAAGAAATGTTACAGCTTGTGTTTGGAAACATGATTAGACGAATTGAATTGTGTATTCAACAACACGGGGGACACTTTCAACATTCAGTGTGAAAAATTTGAAAGTAAAAATGAATATTCAATAAATTAGTAACTTGTATTTCACTGAGTTTCATTTCGGTATATCACTGCGGCATACGGCACTGCGGAGAGACTTTGTGAACACCCTGTATTTTAGATACCACAGAAAATGCTGCTGAGTCAGACACTCAGACAGTGGTTAAGGAAAGAATGACGACAGAAAATTAACCTGACAAAATTAATGGTTCAGAATTTAATATGCAAGCCATGTTTTCAGCTATGATGAGTAAACAAGAGGAAAATGAACAAAGAAACAAAAAACTAACGGCTAACAACAATACAGAAGAAACTGCTGGGGAAACTAACAAGAACCTAGAAGAAAATACCAAAAACTCAAAGCAACAAATAAGGGAATAGAGTAAATTGCTAGAGACACTAAGGAACAGTTGATAAAAATTATGAAAGGAATTAACAAGAACACAGTTGATAGGCTGGAAAAATGCGTTAGGCATAGTAACTTAAATTTCAAAGTGGCAAATGAAAAAATTGAGAATATAATAAAGGAACAGGGGGGGAGCTCAAAATTTGGAAAAAGACTCACCACTGGGGAAGTAACCGTAGTAAATCACAGTAAACTTATCAAAGAATTACAATAGAATGTTAAAATTTTATATCACAATTTTGGTAAGCAGACTGAAAAATGTAATACGCCGCTCTTCAATATAAATAAAAGAGTAGATGAAACAGAGACAGCTTTATCTAATACAATGTCTTCAGTAGAAACAACTACTAAAGAGATATTCACAAATGTAGCTAGAATTCAGATGGGACTGCTTAGTGCTATACCACCTATTGCACTCCCCTAACTTAAGCTATCGTGAGTTGAACTCGATTTCTAAACCGAAGGAAACACTTCACGGCATTCGCTTCAGAACTGCTACAAATTCGTCGGGCAACAGACCGCGCCGCTCGAACTGTCAACACGACTGGCACTGCTAAGAGTATCCTACGTCTTCATCGCTAGCAACGGGTTATACACAATGCTGGTGACTACTTTGAAGGTCAGTAAAACTTGGAAACACGCATCTATTTTTTACGAGCCGTAAATAAATAGTTGCCACTATTAAAGTTCCAGCCCTCGTATTCTATCATGCCTTCATGCTGCTACTGCCGAAACATACGTTTATTGAGTAAGGATGATAGCACGTTGCTCAACCACATCTTTCAAGTTCAGACCCCAATAACTTTTTGCAGTGAACGACAAAAGGGAGTTGTGTCTTTTGGATCTGTCGCCCTTAAAACGTAACTTAGGTATTGTCTATCTCGATACTGAACTTCAGTGTGTGTTATATCATTTTAATGGGGTCCGGGATTGAGAAAAAAAGTGTTACCCCAATAAAATACAGCGATCATGTATAACACCTACAACATCTTTGTTGAAAATCTCCCCCTAGTTAGAGATATCTAATTAAAATTGGCGGAGAGAGACTACCGTAGGGCTTAGGAAAACTATTTCACATTTGTGTATCCTCCCAGATTTACGTCAGTTTAAACAGAGAAATATCTTGTTCATTCTTCAAATATAAAGAGGTCTTATACGCTGCAAAAAGCAACTACTGTATTATATAACTAAATTTTAGAAGAAACATTTGACCTATACGTGGCTGACTGTCTCTACCTACACTGCCCTGAATTGAATCATATGAGATACATTCGTTGAACAAAACATTTTATTAAAACTACTTCGATGGCCACCTGCACACTGCAAAATAAATATTCTTCTTAACGAAACGTCGTTTCATGCTGAGAGTAAGCGCGTAATGACAGCGTTACCAGCTACGTGCGATAAACGTTGTCGTCTTATTTGAACTGCAGTGCAATTTGGTACACACGTAAATGAAATAAACAATTTACTAACAATCATCTGGTAACTACCCAAATCATATAACATAAATTTTGTCTTTCAAAAACAAGCATTTGCTCAAACTGTTGACTATGGATCGAAAGGCACATTTGCAATTGGCATTCGAAAGAACGATTAACAGGTGTAATTACAATGGATAATGTGATAGAGCATGCACTGGCGATTCGACGACGCATATCGTCCGGCGTACATGGGGTTTCGTCATAGACTGCGTGTTCGAATGCTTGCCAAAGAAGGAAATCGAGAGGAGTCAAAGCGGGGGACATCGCAGGCCATTTGATAACAGAATTTCATCCTAGAATGAGATTTTCACTCTGCAGCGGAGTGTGCGCTGGTATGAAACTTCCTGGCAGATTAAAACTGTGTGCCGGACCGAGATTCGAACTCAGGACCTTTGCCTTTCACAGGCAAGTGCAAGAATTTCATTATGTCCAACGTCCACGAACGTTGTCATTCAGCATTTGCGTTGCAACACGGAAAGAATGAGATGGATAACCGTCGTGTTGCAGCCACATACACTGTCGAATATCTAGTGATACCTCTTCTAGAAGAACGGGCAGAATGTTCATCAGAAAGTGTTCGTACGAAAATCCATTTACAACGGATGAGATGAAGTAAGATCCCACAACGTAATTTCCTACGATGCCGCACCATACGTTTACGATCCACGGCCGTTGATGTTGCACCTGCTGAAGCCAGTGTCGATTTTCGGGTACCCAATAGTGTGTGTAGTGCAAATTTATATTAGCGTGGTTAGTAAACGTTGCTTCGTCGATAAAGAGCAGACGTTGGAGAAACGTAGGGTCGTCTCGCAGTTCCTGAAGGGCAAACCGACAAAATTCTATACGACGTTCGAAATCACGGTCGTCGAGTGCCTGATGTAGTCACAGATGATAGTAATGGAAATTCTGTCGATGCAGGATGCGAATGATACTCGTCTGGCCACATCCCACGTCTCGTACCACAATGCGGATTCATTAGCATCGTAGCCAGAACAGGTTCTTCGTGTTCGCTGTCAGTTGCAATCTTCTTTCATGTCCTGTTTTTGACGTTCAAGCAACCTGTCCGTGGTCGCGTCTTAATAATTCGTGCAACTGCCTGGCGCGTCGGACATTTGCGATCCGGATAGATAGCCCTACACCACTACACTGTTTTTACGGCATTTCTTTTATGTTCACCATATAATAGTAGTATATCCAACTTCTCCTCATTGATGTACTGGGTGATCTAAAAGTCAGTATAAATATGAAAACTGAATAAATCACGGAATAATGTAGATAGAGGGGTACAAATTGACGCACATGCTTGGAATGACATGGGGTTTTATTACAACCAAAAAAATACAAAAGTTCAAAAAATGTCCGACAGATGGCGCTTCATCTGATCAGAATAGCAATAATTAGCACAAAGTAAGACAAAGCAAAGATGATGTTCTCTACAAGAAATGCTCAATGTATCCACCATCATTCCTCAACAAAAGCTGTAGTCGAGGAATAATGTTGTGAACAGCACTGTAAAGCATGTCCGGAGTTATGGTGAGGCATTGGCATCGGATGTTGTCATTCAGCATCCCTAGAGATGTCGATCGATGATACACTTGCGACCTCAGGTAACCCCAAAGCCAATAATCGCACGGACTGAGGTCTGGGGACCTGGGAGGCCAAGCATGACCGAAGTGGCGGCTGAGCACACGATCATCATCAAACGACACGCGCAAGAGATTTTTCACGCGTCTAGCAATATGGGGTGGAGCGCCATCCTGCATAAACATCGTATGTTCCAACAGGTGTTCATCAGCCAGGCTGGGGATGATGCGATTCTGTAACATATCGGTGTACCTCTCACCCGTCACGGTAGCAGTTACAAAACCAGAATCACGCATTTCCTCGAAGAAAAAAGGCCCGATAATAGTAGATGTGGTAAATCCAATCTATACCGCGACTTTCACGTCGTACAATGGAGTTTTCACGACAGTTCTAGGATTTTCGGCAGCCCAAATTCTGCGGTTGTGGGCGTTGACAGACCCTCGGAGCGTGAAATGAGCTTCGTCGGTCCACAACACGTTACTCAACCATTCGTCATCTTTTGCCATCTTCTGAAACGCCCACACCGCAAATGCCCTCCGCTTCACTAAATCGCCAGGTAGCAGTTCATGATGCCGATGGATTTTGTGCGGATAGCATCGGAGGGTACGCCTCAGTGCCAACCTAACAGCAGTGTATGGAATGCCGGTGCGACGTGCGACTGCACGAGCGCTGACTTCCCCGTGCATAGACGAACCCGCTACAGTCTCCATTTCTTCCTGAACTGTCTCAGCAGCATTACGCCTTGTGCTCGGTCGGCCACTACGGGGTCTGTCGTCCAAACAACCCGTGACTTCGAACTTCGAAACCATTCTCGCCACATCTGCATTTGTCAACGGACCTTTACCCGTTCGAGTAAAAATATGGCTCTGAGCACTATGGCACTCAACTGCTGTGGTCATCAGTCCCCTAGAACTTAGAACTACTTAAACCTAACTAACCTAAGAATATCACACACATCCATGCCCGAGGCAGGATTCGAAACTGCGATTGTAGGGCTCGCGCGGTTCCATACTGAAGCGCGTAGAACCGCACGGCCACACCGGCTGGCGTGAACTAGCACATTACCCATTCTGATAATACAGCTTCGCCGGCCGAAGTGGCCGTGCGGTTAAAGGCGCTGCAGTCTGGAACCGCAAGACCGCTACGGTCGCAGGTTCGAATCCTGCCTCGGGCATGGATGTTTGTGACGTCCTTAGGTTAGTTAGGTTTAACTAGTTCTAAGTTCTAGGGGACTAATGACCTCAGCAGTTGAGTCCCATAGTGCTCAGAGCCATTTGAACCATTTGATAATACAGCTTCACTAAAAGCGCTTTTTCAGGTAACGTCAACATGCTGCGACTGCTGGCGCATCTGATTCTCTCTCTCATTACAGCTCCTTTTACACACGATTGCCATGCGCAGTCACTGACGTTTTGCTGTCGAGCGCCATCTGTCGGACTTTGTGAACTATGTTTTGTTTTTTTTTGTTTTTTTTTTTTTTTTTGTTCTAATAAAACCCCATGTCATTCCAAGCATATGCGTCAATTTTTACCTCTCTATCTACATTATTCCGTGATATCCTCAGTTTTCAAATTTATACTGACTTTTTGATCACCCGGTACATGTCTCCACGCAACGAATGTCGAAGCAGACATGAGCTGCCTGCAGTGCAGACGGGTAAACAGGCAAATTTGTTTACATTCTGACAGCAGTTTGCACCGCTCATGTCGATTCCGGCCACCGTGCTCTCAAGTTCTATCACATTTCCCTTATTTTTTTACTGCTGCTGCTACTACAAGTTTCAACGTCAACATTAATAAATGCTGTATCACTGAAATTGCCTTCTGCTACAGTCTGGAGCCGCGCGACCGCTGCGGTCGCAGGTTCGAGTCCTGCCTCGGGCGTGGATGTGTGTGATGTCCTTAGGTTAGTTAGGTTTAAGTAGTTCTAAGTTCTAGGGGACTGATGATCTAAGATGTTAAGTCCCATAGTGCTCAGAGCCATTTGAACCATTTTGATATGTGTAACCACTCACGAAATGAAAGGTATGTTACGTCTTACGTGACTCAGCCCGTATATTAATTACGTATAACAGCTATGCCATGTTCTCTGGAGTATAGAGTAACAATCACGTAACAGTTTACATTCAAATAACTAAAACTCCTATAGGCAGACGGATCACAGTTTATAACCTTTCCTCAGTCATAGTTGTCTGGAAGGCGTACTTCTACGCCAGCCAACATCTGCATGTTCTTATTGCCACAGCACACCCCAGCCAACTTTTGTATGTTCTTATTACAGCAGTAGACAAATTGAAGAATGACAGTAGAGATACCTATATGTTTTGAACTCGACAGACCATTCAAGTTTGGTAATATCTATATTTTTGATGGTATTGTTCCAGGCAATTAAGCCACTGGAACACCCATTTTTTAACATCGGCCAGTTTTCCTATGTAGCAAGAACGTATTTGCTTGTTTAAATAACACACTGCGGTAACAGTTACCATGGGACACAGCAGGTGCTCACTGGCTGTTAGTTAAAATGGAAATGATCGTATGGCGTTAGTGACCGCAAGTTCCCAGGCGGGAAGTTCGGCCGCCAAGTGCAAGTCTTATTGAGTGAGACGCCGCTTTGGGCGACTTGCGCGTCGACGATGGGGATTAAATGATGATGAGGACAGCAGACCACCCAGTCCCTGGGGGGGAGAATTCTCCCACCCCAGGCGGGAATCGAACCTGGGCCCCCGTGCGTGGCATTCCAACGCGCTGAGCGTTCAGCTAATGGGGCGGACGGCTGTTAGGTAACGTTGCTGCACGGAAGTGTGTGTCTCTGACGAGTGATCAGGGGCAGCCATACTTCCTGCACAGCGAAGTGATTTGGGCGTGAATTGCAATTACTGCGTCTTTGGATGTTTCGGGAGAACTGGGTTTAGAATCTGTGAATGTGTATCACAAATCCAATGTAAGCTATACAGAATATGCAGAACACCAACTTATTTTCTATGTCCGCCATGTCAAAGTAACGTGTAAATTAGTGTGTGTTTACAGCAAAAGTGAAAAAATTATAATAATTGACTTGAAATTAGGCGAACAATTGACAATAGTATCAGTCCTTGAAAGACTTCATTTTCGCCACTAACTGTAGGTTATTAAAAATCCACTATTGCACTTTCGACCTTGTGGTCATTTTCAAGTGCGTAACAGCTGCGAGCAGTATATGAACAGGATTAAACATGCCATTAACGTAACACATTTATGTGATATGTTTAACCATGTGTATATATTGTTAGCAGCTGTTACCCACTTGAAAATAGCCACAAGGTCGAAAGGGCAATAGTGGATTTTTAATAAACCTATAGTGAGTGACGAAAACGAAGTCTTTCAAAGAACTTTACGAGATTGTAAACCGAAAGCAAACACAGCAGTATTAGTTGCTAATATAAGTCATAGAGATGACTTGTTACAAAATGTGGGCGGTCAGAACAACCCAGCTGGTTAGGGGGGATGATAACCTATTTATTGTATGAATTAAACTGAATTTGTTACCATCAGTTGCGTTATTGAAAAGTGTGTAGCTTATTTTTCCTTTATAATCTATTTCCTTACCAGCTGAGTTATAACTTACACAATTTTTTCTAGCCCTTATGGATGCATTTTATCTCTCCACAGGTGGGTAGTGACTAAAAAGGAAAGCAACTACAATATTATTATCAACGTAACGTTTCGTTATAAACTCATCAACCATAATTATAATATTTTCCATATTTTTCTTCACTTTTCCGTATTATTTCCATATTCCATGTGAAAATGTACAAGAATATTTGTGCTCTTATTGCTTACCCTACCAGATTTCATTAGTATCCGGAAATGATTCACATTCCGCCACCAACATAGAGAATCTAGAAAGTAACTGCAAGACCACTTCATCCTTCTATTCAAAATAAGGACTCAGAGAAAAACTTATGCCAAAGCTAATCATTATACACACTGAAACTCACACACATGGATTTTGAATAACATTACTGTTTCTTAGTAGTATCTCTCTTGCACGGAGAACCTGAGGTTTATTGTTAGTTACACATCTCGACTTTGTTAAACAATATCTGTTACTTACAGCTTGTATATTTAGAGCATTTACAAAGCTTTGACTGCCATAGTTGGATAATAATCTGCGATATTAACATCCGAGAAAGTACAAATGGATGTCATCATCGTTAGATCGTCATGGAGGTAGATTCTTTAAGAATCAGAAAACATAAAGCTGTATTTATGGTAGCTAAAGTTATCACTCAACCTCTAATGCAATCCATGTATGTTTTAGTGTACATAACGGCTGGCTCTGGCAACTAGCATTGTATGTTCATGGATTAACATTTGGGAAATGAAGAAAAACAAGTGATGTTGCATAAATTCTGTAGATTCTCTCTGGTTTAGTAGGGGAATCTGAATCACTGTTGAATGCTGACGAAACCTGGTAAGGTAAGCAATAAGATAACAGTTAATCTTGTACATTCATGCATATCATATGGAAAAAAAATGGGAAAGTAAACAAAAATATTTAAAACTATGGAAAAACATGGAAAAATTGAAAAATATTGTAAATATAACTGATGAGTGGATAATGAAGCCTTATATTTGCAAACACATTGTAGTTGCTTTCTGCTCAGAAGCAGTGAAATGCACCCACAATAACTATAAATTTGTGTAGATGTTGTAGCTCAACTGGTAAGGTGCTAAATTATAAAGCAAAAATAGGTTACCTGCATTACAGTACCGCACCTGAAGGTAGAAAATTAAAATTAATTCATTCAAAGGAAGGTACATTTTATCTGGATTCATATCCATTACTTAGATTAGCAACTAATACTAACGTTCAGCGTTTGCCTCATTTTAAGTCAGTTACAATTTCAGCCATTTTGTCAGTTTTACTTTATGTACATTAATTTACATGATACTTCAGACATGGTGCACCTGAAAAATGAGTTGGAATTTTGGATATTCTCATTCATTCAAAGGAAGGTACATTTTATCTGGATTCATATCCATTACTTAGATTAGCAACTAATACTAACGTTCAGCGTTTGCCTCATTTTAAGTCAGTTATAATTTCAGGCATTTTGTCAGTTTTACTTTATGTACATTAATTTACATGATACTTCAGACATGGTGCACCTGAAAAATGAGTTGGAATTTTGGATATTCTGCATAGTTGCCTTTGCATTAGGCTGCGGTCACAGTGGCTCCGATATCGGTGGATTTCGCCGACGACCGACATCGGCCGGAGACGACCGATCTTCTCACATCAGTACGCGACTACCCGCGCGGTCACACTATAGCCGATCTCATCTCCCTAACTGACAGACTTCGGAGAGCAATCAGTGAAATTCAATTCAGTTTATTTTCTTCGGTCAAGTAGACCGACGTTCTCGCACACGAAACATGGAGCGTGAGAAACTGGTAAATTTAGTCTAAGAGAGAGTGAGTTCGTGGCATCCTGCGGATGAAAATATGGTAACCGGGATTTAGTATAGAATCTATGGACTGAAATCACAGGCTTATCCGAAACCTCAAATGGCCAAAAATTAACTTGTTCGAGTGAAGAGGGTGACGTATCTTATTTCCTTATACTTACTGTACTGGATGTTTCTTGTGGTAGATTGTCATTAGTTGTCTACAAATCGTTATTACTGCTTCCTGGCGTTTATGCCAGTAGGGTAGCGATTCTGTTAATACGAAGTGGTTTTCAAATGTGGTGCACGGCGTGTATTTCCACTTTTGAGTGCTTTAGGTTTTCAGAGTACCTTATGCTACAGTTTGTGCTTGTCTTTCACTAGTGTATTAAATGACAGTCATTGAACGTTAATTGACGTACGTCTGCACAACTTTACATAAATGCAGCGAAACAGAGTCTTTACAACTCGCTTTTCAAGGCCACCTCGAATTATCTCGAGTATGTAACAGAACGTTTCTCCTGTCATCTCATATATTTGTAAAACTTGTCTGGTTATTCTGATACTGAGGACGAGTGTACAGCACCCAAGCACTCGTATCCAAGCACAGAGGCGTCGTGGTATCCACCCCACACTAAGAGGCTAAAATCTAACCTACTTCATATATGCACTGAAGCGCCAAAGCAACTGGTATAGGCATGCGTATCCAAATACAGATATAAACGAGGGTCACGAGGTAAAAATACAGTTTTCATTCTGCATGTGTGAAAGTTTTACAGTGTGTAGATACATCCTTCCCGCTTGTTTTCAAACTTAGTTCAACTTCTTCCCGTGAGTGGCGCCGTCGCAGCATGTCTTCAAGGTGGCTGCTACACTTGACGTTCGTCAGAAAAAACGTGCTGTCATATAATTCCTGTGCTGTGAAAACGAGACAGCGGGAAACATCCACAAGATGTTGAAAAAGGTGTATGGAGATGCTGCTGTCGATCGCAGTACAGTTAGTCGCTGGGCAAGCAGGTGACGTGATGAAAGTGGGCACGGCAATATGGAGGATTGTCGTCGCAGCGGCAGGCCTCGTACTGCACACATCCCAGACAATGTGCAGAGAGTTAACGAACTGCTAACTGCTGATAGTCGCATCACAGTGAACATATTGCCACGCTACGTTCGGATAGGGGAAGGACGTGTTTGCAGAATACTGAAAGTGTTGGCGTTAAAAGAGGTTTGTGCCAGGTGGGTTCCCAGGATGTTGACAGTGGCTCACAAAGAAACAAGTAAAACGGTATGCAGCGAACTTTTGGAACAGTACGAGAATGGTGGAGATGAATTTCTTGGAAGAATTGTGACAGGTGATGAAACATGGCTCCATCATTTTTCATCAGAGACGAAGAGGCAATCAATGGAGTGGCATCATTCAAATTCACCCAAGAAAAAAATAATTCAAAACCACACCTTCTGCTGGAAAAGTTATGGCTACGGTGGTTTTCGATTCCGAAGGACTCTTGCTTGTGGACATCATGCCAAGTGGAACCACCATAAATTCTGATGCATATGTGATGACACTGAAGAAACTTCAAGCTCGACTGAGTCGTTTTCGACCACATCGGCAAAAGCAGAATGTTTTGCTGTTGCCCTACAATGCAAGGTGACATGTCAGTCAAAAAACCATGGAAGCGATCACAAAACTCGGATGGACAACACCGAGACATCCGCCCTTCAGTCCTGACCTGGTTCCATGTGACTATCATCTCTTTGGAAAACTTAAAGACTCTCTTCGTGGAACAAGGTTTGAAGATGATAACTCCCTTGTGCACGCTGTCAAACAGTTGTTCCAACAGGTTGGTCCAGAATTTTACCGTGCGGGTATACAGGCGCTGGTTCCAAGATGGCGTAAGGCAGTTGAGAGGGATAGAAATTATGTGGAGAAATGCAAATATTGTTCCTAAAGGATGTATCTACACACCGTAAAACTTTCAAACATGTAGAATAAAAGATGGATTTTTAAAAAAATTGTGTGCATTTCTTTTGGAGTGACCCTCATATAAACAGGCAGAATACGACGCTGCGGTCGGTGACGCCTATATAAGACAAGTGTCTGGTGCAGTTGTTAGATTGGCTGCATCTGCTACAATGGCAGGTTATCAACATTTAAGTGAGTTCGAACGTGGTGTTACAGTCGGCGCACGAGCGATGCGACACAGCATCTCCGAGGTAACGATGAAGTGGAGATTTTTCCCGAACGACCGTTTCACGAGTGTACCGTGAATATCAGGAATCCGGTATGACATCAAACCTCCGATATCGCTGCGGCCGGAAAAAGATCCTACAAGAACCAACGACGACTGAAAATCGTTCAACACGACAAAAGTTTAACCGTTATGCAAATTGGCCGGCCGGTGTGGCCGTGCGGTTAAAGGCGCTTCAGTCTGGAACCGCGTGGCCGCTACGGTCGCAGGTTCGAATCCTGCCTCGGGCATGGATGTGTGTGATGTCCTTAGGTTAGTTACGTTTAATTAGTTCTAAGTTCTAGGGGACTGATGACCACAGATGTTAAGTCCCATAGTGCTCAGAGCCATTTGAACCGTTATGCAAATTGTTGCAGGTTTCAATGCTGGGCCATCAACAGGTGTCAGCCTGCGAACCATTCAACGAAACATCATCTATACGGGCTCTACGAACCGAAGGCTGACTGCTGTATCCTGGATGACTGCACAACACGAAAATTTACGCCTCGCCTGAGCCCGTCAACACCGACATTGGATTGTTGATGTCTGGAAACATGTTGCCTGGTCGGACTAGTCTCGTTTCAAATTGTATCGAGCGGATGGACGTGTACGGGTATGGAGACAACCACATGAATCCATGGACCCTGCATGTCAGCAGGGGACTGTTGAAGCCAGTAGAGGCTCTGTAATGGTATGGTGCGCGTGCAATCGGAGTGATATGGGACCCTTGATACGTCTAGATACGACTCTGACAGCCGACACGTCGTAAGCATACCGTCGGATCACCTGCATCCATTCGCGTCCATTGTGCATTCGGACGGACTTCGGAAATCCCAGCAAGACGATGCGACACCCCCACGTCCAGAATTGTACAGAGTGACTCCAGGAACACTCTTCTGAGTTTGAACACTTCCGCTGTCCACCAAACACCGCACACATGAACATTATTGAGTGTATATGAGTGTCTTGCAACGTGCTCTACAGAAGAGATCTCCACCCTCTCGTACTCTTAAGGATTTATGGCCAGCCCTGCAGGATACATGGTGTCAGTTCCCTCCAGCGAGTCCAGTCCACGTCGTGTTGCGGCACTTCTGCGTGCTCGCGGGGGCCCTACACGATATTAGGCAGGTGTACCAGTTTCTTTGTCTCTTCAGTGTATATTTTCTCAATCCAGGACATTCTTCTCCACAAATCAGTCAAATATTTATTGATAAATTATGATTGGTTCCTAAAAATAATGTTATCTGCATGTTTCAAGAAAAACAGCCAGCTTAAACCACTCCCTATTAAAGATTTCCAGAATAACACATACATGTTGCACCACTGTAGTTCTGAAATTTGTCTATTGGGGTACTAAAAACACATGAGTGGTTTACCTGGATAGAAATACACCATCCAATCAGGACTGAAAAACAGTATTTGTCCTTTCTACCTAGACATTTAGTTATTTGTGTGTAAAATATGTGCATATTTTTATTGTCATTCCAATGAAGGCAACATAGGCATTATAGATAAATGGTATATTAAAGCTGGAGAAATTTGTCTTCTCACTCCATTATTTCCCACAATGCAGTCACATATATGTTACTAAATTAGAATTTGGTTCTACAAATAATGTTATTCCACGTCTTACGAAAAATAGACACCATGAACAACTCCCTATTAAATATTTCGAGTAATGCACGATTTAAATCGATCATTTGCTGTTGGTTTCGATCAGTGTTAACGGTTTCACCGGGCTTTAGCAGCGCATAATAGATGACATGCTTCTGATCCCACCAAACACAGAGCATTGTCTTCTTTCCAAAGCGTTTTGCTATTGCAGTGAATGTCGATGGTTTGCCTAGATGCACCCACAATTTACGATGGTTAGGATCCTGTCCCTATCCGACGGAGAAACGATTTTCTTTTGTATCTGGCGAGCAGCAATTCACAAGTAGTCTTTCGGTTTGCTTGCTGTATTTCATTCAGTTCATGCGGAAGTCATTTTCTCACTTTCTGCACCTTTCCTATAGCTTTCAACCGGAGAGAAACGGCTTTCTGCGTCGCATCCAATTGTTCCGCGAGTTCCTGTTGAGTCTGAGTATCATCTTCAGCCAATAAGGCCTGCAATTCGTTGTCTTCGATCTTTTTCGGTGGTTTCCCGCGCTCGTCGTTTCTCACGTCAAAATCACCACTTTTGAATTTTCTGAACCACTCGATAAACTGTGTTTTCCCAAGAGCATGTTCGCACAAAGCTCCGGCAAGTATTCGATGCGATTCTGCAGCAGTTTTCTTCAAATGATAACAGAAAACCAATGCCCGAAAACCGTACGTAGTTCGTAGGCACAAAACTCAACACGTTTACGTGTTTGAAACAGATACCGATGTATGGAACTTAGGTTACTGTGTGTTGACACTCGTCGTCAGCTGTTACGAGAAGCAGAAGGCGCTGCAGACGCGGTCTCACGGGCCCTACACTGGCGGATGGGACCGTCGATGGGGCAATTTCGGTTTGGTATGTTACACGTGCAAGCGACACGCTCTGGCTGATGAGATCGATCGTAAAGGCACTTGCCATTCACAGTTGCTTCCATCAGCCGCCGCGACGAGTGTCAACTTCGTTTGCGCGAATATTACATGGGCTGGATAAAAAAGTAGTGGTAAGGCTGCCGTAACATGAATGGTATGTGACAGGCGGCATGCACGCCGTCTGTAGCTGATAGCTGAAAGTCAGGTGAAATAGTGCAGTCATCGGTGGCGACAGTGTCTGAGTCAGTTGCAGTGTGTACTGTCTGAAAGTGCGGGAGGCCTGTTCTAACGCCGTAACAGTATGTTAAGGAAGCATGAACAATGTGCGTGGTGGGAGGGCAGAACGATGTGTCCTTCTGCCACTGCATCCCATCATCTTTCATGACAATGCACGATGCCACATGGCGAACCCCATGCAAAAGCTCCTGCGCACGTGAGGGTGGGATACATCGGAAGGATACATCGGAACATCCACCATATTCACCCGATATGAGTCCATGCGATTATGACTTGCTCGTCAAAATGAAGGAACTACGTCGTGGCACGTGCTACAGCACAAGAGAATACGTCATCCCTGTCATAGGGCGGTGCTTGTGACACATCGACAGATACGGATGCGCTGGCGGTGTACGACGCCGTCCATCTCTGTAGGGGAACTAATAGATATGCAGCACGATTATTCTGGCGAAGTATAATACGGTGAACGTCTGTCAATGAAGGTGCAACAGGTCTACTACGAGGTGCATTCAAGTTCTAAGGCCTCCGATTTTTTTTCTCCTGGCTGGAAAGAGATAGAAACATGCGCATTGTTTTAAAATGAGGCCGCGTTCATTGTCAATACGTCCCAGAGATGACAGCACCGTACGGCAGATGGAATTTTACCGCCAGCGGCGAGAATGAGAACTGTTTTAAATACTTAAAATGGCGGCGTTTTCCTTACTTGAACAGCGTGCAATCATTCGTTTTCTGAATTTGCGTGGTGGGAAACCAATGGAAATTCATCAACAGTTGAAGGAGACATGTGGTGATGGAGTTATGGATGTGTCGAAAGTGCGTTCGTGGGTGCGACAGTTTAATGAAGGCAGAACATCGTGTGACAACAAACCGAAACAACCTCGGGCTCGCACAAGCCGGTCTGACGACATGATCGAGAAAGTGGAGAGAATTGTTTTGGGGGATCGCCGAATGACTGTTGAACAGATCGCCTCCAGAGTTGTCATTTCTGTGGGTTCTGTGCACACAATCCTGCATGACGGCCTGAAAATGCGAAAAGTGTCATCCAGGTGGGTGCCACGAATGCTGACGGACGACCACATGGCTGCCCGTGTGGCATGTTACCAAGCAATGTTGACGCGCAACGACAGCACGAATGGGACTTTCTTTTCGTCGGTTGTGACAATGGATGAGACGTGGATGCCATTTTTCAATCCAGAAACAAAGCGCCAGTCAGCTCAATGGAAGCACACAGATTCACCGCCACCGAAAAAATTTCGGGTAACCGCCAGTGCTGAAAAAATGATGGTGTCCATATTCTGGGACAGCGAGGGCGTAATCCTTACCCATTGCGTTCCAAAGGGCACTATGGTAACAGGTGCATCCTACGAAAATGTTTTGAAGAACAAATTCCTTCCTGCACTGGAACAAAAACGTCCGGGAAGGGCTGCACGTGTGCTGTTCCACCAAGACAACGCACCTGCTTATCGAGCTAACGTTACGCAACAGTTTCTTCGTAATAACAACTTTGAAGTGATTCCTCATGCTCCCTACTCACCTGACCTGGCTCCTAGTGACTTTTGGCTTTTTCCAACAATGAAAGACACTCTCCGTGGCCGCACATTCACCAGCCGTGCTGCTATTGCCTCAGCGATATTTCAGTGGTCAAAACAGACTCCTAAAGAAGCCTTCGCCGCTGCCATGGAATCATGGCGTCAGCGTTGTGAAAAATGTGTACGTCTGCAGGGCGATTATGTCGAGAAGTAAGGCCAGTTTCATCGATTTCGGGTGAGTAGCTAATTAGAAAAAAAATCGGAGGCCTTAGAACTTGAATGCACCTCGTAAAGAGACTGCTTACACCACGCTTGTCCGCCCTATTCTGGAGTACTGCTGCGCGGTGTGGGATCCGCATCAGGTGGGAGTGACGGATGACCTCGAAGAAGTACAAAGAAGGGAAGCTCGTTTTGTATTATCGCGAAATAGGGGAGATAGTGTCACACACATGATACGTGAATTGGAGTGGCAATCATTAACACAAAGGCGTTTTTCGTTGCGACGGGACCTTCTCATGATATTTCAGTCACCAGTTTTCTCCTCCGATTGCGAAAACATTCTGTTGGCACCCACCTATATAGGAAGAAATGATCATCACGATAAAATAAGAGAAATCAGGGCTCGCATAGAAAAATTTAAGTGCTCGTTTTTCCCGCGTGCCGTTCGAGAGTGGACCGGTAGAGAGACAGCTTGAAGGTGGTTCATTGAGCCCTCTGCCAGGCACTTTATTGTGAATAGCAGAGTAATCAGGAAGATGTAGAAGTTTGCTATGAATTATAACCAAGCTGCCACTACTTTTTATCCAACACCTGTACCACAATGGGAACTGATGTGCAAAGTTATGACGTCATCCCTATCAGCTTCTCTGAAAAACTAGAGTAAAAGTTAAACCTCATCAAAAAAAGTAACGGGTAGAGAACACTGGAAATTTAATGCTCATTAACAGTCATTAGTCAGCCGGAAACATTTCTCTCGTGATGTGGCTGACTGGTGGAAATCTAGTGTCCAGAAAATATATAAAAATGCAGCCTTCTGGCTAAATACCAGGAGAAAAAAGGTCGCATATTACTGTTTTCTAACTCGTAAACTGCAAGCGAAGGGATGTAACAGAGAATACCAAGCTAACCATAACCAAAATATTCAAAAAGAAAATATTAGTGCTGCAGAAAACCGAACAAGAAGAGAAAATCATCACATGCAAGGATTACAGGCATCTACCACGTGCGAATTGAAGCATTTACCCCCTTACAATGGAACGAAAAGTATGTATGCAGAGATATATAGGTCTGCGTATATAGGTCCTGTCTGCAGATGGGAAGTAAAACATTACTTGGCAGGGGGATAAAAGATCATTTCCAAAGGCTGTATGGAGCACGATCATCGGATGATACAACAGAACAGCACAGCTGCTACGAGATTGGACGTGTATTTATCACGCGAAATTACAACTACTTTTTCGGAAGTAATGCCCGAATAAGATGGACTGGAAGATGTAATAATAAAAATTATCATAAATGTGAATCTATAAAACTTTTTGGCCTGTCATCAAGAAAGAGTTCATTTAAGTAGTGATGGGGAAACAACGTTGTGGCCACTTATACCCCAAAAAAGAACAGGGAATAATCGTACTGACCCCCAAGAAAAAGAAACCACAAAGAATAACAGTAACGCTGTTACGCAAGACCCGAAAATCATATCTCGGTTCATAGTGGGAAAATTAAAACAAACCTTCCATGCATCCTCGGGGTGGAGCAGACGTGTAGTGTACCCAACAAAAGCATCACAGATTGAATTTGTTCCTCAAGAGACACGGCGTTTTTCTCTTACCAACATCAGGCACAAACATTATGCATAATGAATATAGACTCCGAGAAAGCATTCGATAAAGACAGTCATCAGTACCTAAGGAATGTGTTACAGCATTTCAAATTTCCACAAATGAGAGCAGATTCACTGCTACCAAATCACAAGGTGCAAATAAACGCACAGCTTATGAAAGCATTCCCATCCAACATTCTATCAGTCACGTTATACTCTTCGTCAACTCTTTAGCATCATTAAACCGTACGATCAGCACTTTCATACTAGGATTACACATTGGTACACGACAGTTCACCGTCAACGCCTACAATGACGATGTTACCGTAACTTATGGTAGCATGGAAAAATACTGTATAAATCTCCGCTGTAATGGACGTCATTTACAAAGAAGCAGCGGGGCAACTGTGAAAAACGATGAAACAGATCTCTTTCGGCTCAGTGAAACGTAACTTCCCATTGACATCCCTTTACCGAATGTGTTAAAATGGAAATGTTGGCTGTGAAACAGGAAAAACGTGCGTGACCTAATTGACGCTAATACCTAACAAATGGTAGAAATACTAACAGGTTCTCTGATAGCGAACAGTACAAGGTAATTGAATATCATTCAAAGAATTAAATCATCATTCGGGCCCTGTCCAAAATATGATATCCTGTGTGATCAAAAGTACCCGGACACCCCCAAAAACAAACATTGTGCATTGTGCTGCCACCTACTGCCAAGTACTCCATATCAGCGACCTCAGTAGTCATTAAACATCGTGACAGAGCAGAATAGGGCGCTCCGCGGAACTCACGGACTTTGAACGTGGTCAGGTGATTGGGTGTCACTTCTGTCATACATCTGTACGCGAGATTTCCACACTCCTAAACATCCCTAGGTCAACTGTTTCCGATGTCATGGTAGAGTGGAAACGTGGAGGGACACGTAAAGCACAAAAGCGTACAGGCCGACCTCGTCTGATGACTGACAGAGACGCCGACAGTTGAAGAGGGTCGTAATGTGTAATAGGCAGATGTCTATCCAGACCATCACACAGGAATTCAAAACTGCATCAGGATCCACTGCAAGTACTATGACAGTTAGGCGGGAGGTGAGAAAACTTGGATTTCACGCTCGAGCGGCTGCTCATAAGCCACACATCAAGCCGGTAAGTGCGATGTAAGGAGCGTAAACATTGGACGATTGAACATTAGAAAAACGTTATGTGGAGTGACGAATGTTGCGATCCAATGGCAGGGTGTGGGTATCGCGTATGCCCAGTGAACGTCATCTGCTAGCGTGTATAGTGCCAAGGCCGTGGTGGTGCCAAGGCCGTGGTGTTATGGTGTGGTCGTGTTTTTCATGGAGGGGGCTTGCACCCCTTGTTGTTTTGCGTGGCACTATCACATCACAGGCCTACATTTATGTTTGAAGCACATTCCTGTTTCCTACTGTTGAAGAACAATTCGGGGATGGCGACTGCATCTTTCAACACGATCGAGCACCAGTTCACAATGCACGGCCTGTGGCATAGTGGTTACACGACAATAACATCCCTGTAATGGACTGGCCTGCACATAGTCCTGACCTGAGTCCTATTGAACACCTTTGGGATGTTTTGGAACGCCGACTTCGTACCAGGCCTCACCGACGAACATCGATACCTCTCCTCAGTGAAGCACTCCGTGAAGAATGGGCTGCCATTCCCCAAGAAGCATTCCAGCACCTAACTGAACGTATGCCAGAGAGAGTGGAAGCTGTCATCAAGGCTAAGGATGGACCAACATCATAATGAATTCCAGCATTACCGATGGAGGGCGCCACGAACTTCAAAGTCATTTTCAGTCAGGTGTCCGGATACTTATTATCACATAGTGTATGTTTCAATAGACACATCCACTGATAGAAAATATACAGCACAAATAAAAAAAGGCATAGCTTGATACATTTGGAATGTTATGTCACTTCGTGTAGCCGGGGATTAGCTGACGAAATCTTTTGTGTCGTCTCCTTGCCACTGTTGAGTGTTGTACCATGGGAAGCAAGGAGAGGATGTTGTTTGGTGGCCGTATCCTCTGTCTACAACACAACTGCACACATATATTAACAGCGTTCCTTATTAACAAGAAGTTTCTTATCTTTAAGCTAGTTGTTGTGGTACAAGCTCTTAAATATTAGTCCACGTTAGCCTCACCGCTGGTGAAGTACACGTCCCGCTATGTACACTACTCTGGTCGCTATGTGCTGGCTGAGACCGAGACTCCGATTGCTACTGCCTGCTGTCCTCCGGCCCACGGCGGCGATCTAAATACCGGCGGTCGAGAGGGCGTTGGGGAAAAGTTCAAAAAAATGGGTCAAATGGCTCTGAGCGCTATGGGATTTAACATCTGAGGTCATCAGTCCCCTAGACTTAGAACTACTTAAACCTAAGTAACCTAAGGACATCACACACATCCATGCCCGAGGCAGGATGGGAACCTGCGACCGTAGCGGTCGCGCGGTTCCAGACTGAAGTGCCTAGAACCGCTCGACCACAACGGCCGGCGGCGGAAAGTTGCTTGCGAGTTTGTCGTTGGCCTCTCTCCTGATAGGCGCGTTTTATTCAGCGCCTATTATCGACCTTCTCATAACCTCTTTGCCAACTGGTGTGCTGGGGACAGATTACGCCAACACAAAATCACCTACAGGAGGAGGTCTAGGTTTAATATGTGGTGAAACAAGATGTTCGTCACTTGTCATGGAACACTAATAAATGCACTGAAACTGCCTGCAAGTCGGTTGGATTTGCTGGAGATTGCATTGGGTGTCACGTCAGAAACCGTGGGCTACAGACGGATGCCAGCAACTTTATCTCGGACTTACAACCTACATCGTATGTACTAGAGAAGATTCCGAATAAAACGTACTGTGCAACAAAGGCAGTAATCAGAAACATTCGGAAGAAAACGCCATGTGCTTCAACATGCCTAATTAAACATAAAAAATTAAACCATAAGACGCCATTGACTTACCTCGCTGACAAATCCACCACCTCACTGACACGCTAAGTGGTGGTTATGTTAATAATTGATCTAGTGTGGTATTGTTGACAGAGCCATGCAACAAATAGTAGTTTCCCACAGAATTACAGGACTGCGGAAACTGATAAAATTTAAAGCAAAGAGTTTGTTATTACTAATGTTAACGAAATAAATACCAAGAAAATAATACAGAGTGGTCCAAAAAATGTATCAACTGTTTAAAAGTCCATAACTTGCAAACTAATTGACGGAGTTGTCTCATTTTTGGTGAAAGTGAAGCTTAAAGTTCAACTTAAAGATGTCACTGTAGGTGTTCGAAATGGTCACCATTAACATCCACACACAAACGATGCCGCCGAACTGCAGCACGAACTACTGACTGTAACGTGTTCAGTTGGATATTTGCACATGAATGTACGATGGATTCTCGAAGTTCATCGAATGTGCGTGACTTTTGTCAGCAAACGACGTCCTTTAGTGTTCCCCACAGGTAAAAGTCCAGAGGAGATAGGTCTGGGGAACGTGGTGGATACTCCACAGCACCTCTACGGCCTATCCATCTTCCTCTTAGATTTTCGTCGAGATACGCCTTACTGTACCATTGAGTTTGAACTGTGCCTCATCAGACCACGCAATCACCTCAGCAAACTCTTCATCGTGGCGCACCATATTAGTAAACCACTCGCAGTACTCCATTCTAGGATCTGGGTCGTCTTCGTTCATTGCGTGTAGCAGTCGTGGGATGTACCACTTCCACTTTGCTGTCTTCAAAATACGCCGTACACTCGAGCGACTCACTCCAGTTTCACGGGCACACTGTCTCACAGACTTCTGTGGTGAGCGAGTGACATTGTTGTAACAGACGACGGGAGTTACCTGGACTTGTTACTGTTACAGGTCGTCCAGATCGTTGTTTGTGTACATCTTTAACACAGCCTTCGCCTTCAAATTTGTCTCGAATGCGACGAATCGTTAAACGTGTCGGTGGCTCTGTTTGATACTCATTTCGCCATTGCCGTTGAACCTCATTAATGTTTTAGTACTTAAAATACCACATCAAAACTGACTTCCTTTCATCGAATGTAAGCCTTGTGCCAGCCATGTTTACTCGAATAACTAGGTGCAACTAAGAACAAAACACTCACTATATGGCGACTGTCATCTGCCAAAACAAAACAACGCAATACAACGCTGGTGTGGCGATTGCCGGAACTACAAACTACACTCCTGGAAATTGAAATAAGAACACCGTGAATTCATTGTCCCAGGAAGGGGAAACTTTATTGACACATTCCTGGGGTCAGATACATCACATGATCACACTGACAGAACCACAGGCACATAGACACAGGCAACAGAGCATGCACAATGTCGGCACTAGTACAGTGTATATCCACCTTTCGCAGCAATGCAGGCTGCTATTCTCCCATAGAGACGATCGTAGAGATGCTGGATGTAGTCCTGTGGAACGGCTTGCCATGCCATTTCCACCTGGCGCCTCAGTTGGACCAGCGTTCGTGCTGGACGTGCAGACCGCGTGAGACGACGCTTCATCCAGTCCCAAACATGCTCAATGGGGGACAGATCCGGAGATCTTGTTGGCCAGGGTAGTTAACTTACACCTTCTAGAGCACGTTGGGTGCCACGGGATACATGCGGACGTGCATTGTCCTGTTGGAACAGCAAGTTCCCTTGCCGGTCTAGGAATGGTAGAACGATGGGTTCGATGACGGTTTGGATGTACCGTGCACTATTCAGTGTCCCCTCGACGATCACCAGTGGTGTACGGCCAGTGTAGGAGATCGCTCCCCACACCATGATGCCGGGTGTTGGCCCTGTGTGCCTCGGTCGTATGCAGTCCTGATTGTGGCGCTCACCTGCACGGCGCCAAACATGCATACGACCATCATTGGCACCAAGGCAGAAGCGACTCTCATCGCTGAAGACGACACGTCTCCATTCGTCCCTCCATTCACGCCTGTCGCGACACCACTGGAGGCGGGCTGCACGATGTTGGGGCGTGAGCGGAAGACGGCCTAACGGTGTGCGGGACCGTAGCCCAGCTTCATGGAGACGGTTGCGAATGGTCCTCGCCGATACCCCAGGAGCAACAGTGTCCCTAATTTGCTGGGAAGTGGCGGTGCGGTCCCCTACGGCACTGCGTAGGATCCTACGGCCTTGGCGTGCATCCGTGCGTCGCTGCGGTCCGGTCCCAGGTCGACGGGCACGTGCACCTTCCGCCGACCACTGGCGACAACATCGATGTACTGTGGAGACCTCACGCCCCACGTGTTGAGCAATTCGGCGGTACGTCCACCCGGCCTCCCGCATGCCCACTATACGCCCTCGCTCAAAGTCCGTCAACTGCACATACGGTTCACGCCCACGCTGTCGCGGCATGCTACCAGTGTTAAAGACTGCGATGGAGCTCCGTATGCCACGGAAAACTGGCTGATACTGACGGCGGCGGTGCACAAATCTGCGCAGCTAGCGCCATTCGACGGCCAACACCGCGGTTCCTGGTGTGTCCGCTGTGCCGTACGTGTGATCATTGCTTGTACAGCCCTCTAGCAGTGTCCGGAGCAAGTATGGTGGGTCTGACACACCGGTGTCAATGTGTTCTTTTTTCCATTTCCAGGAGTGTATTACACTAGTTTGCCAGTTATGGACTTGTAAACAGTGGATACATTTTTTTGGACCCATGTGTATATACGGACGTCAAATCGTTTCCGGCATCCAAACAAGAGCACTCGTATGGTTTTATATTCTTTCATAAACTATGTCTTCAACGCGGGAGGAAATGTGTAGCGGTTCTTTGCTGTCATGCGGAAGTCATAGAAACTCACCAATTCTTTAAGTTTAGAATGAGTTTAACACTACAGGAATCAGCGAAGGAATGGTACACCGACGGACGATTGCCCACCAGTGGTGTGATGATTTTACTAATGTCTCATTAGTGGAAATATTCCCAGGAATTACTAGGTCTACAACTTTGCTTCCGTCGTTTTTCAATAGACGACAGTGGTAGAAAGTAGTGGCGCAAGTCGTTCGTCGTAAGTGTCATACAGTAAGCTTAGGCATTTGAGAACATAACGCCATCAAAATATCAGTCGATTTTTGATTGCATCATAAAGTTATTCTCGACTGAATACATCAACTTATGAGCCCAGTTCTCGTCGTCTGCGAGAGGTTTTAATTTTCTGCTTTGATATGAAGAAATCTGCGGCTGAGGCTCATAAAAAGCGGGTAAGACCTATGATGAGACGCCTGTTAGTGACAGAAATTTGCAGAAAATTGTTTCCATGCTTCAAGAATGGTAATTTTGATGGTGAACACCGGCATGGTTGTGAAAGAGGGGGAAAGCTTTCGATGCTACTGTAACCGACAATCAAAGGAGATCGTTGTCGAAAGCAATTGATGCGTTTGAGCCGAGCACTGTGAGGACAAACGGCCACACTACTGCGACAGACATGAAAAAATGATTTTGCAGCATGACAGAGCACGGCCCCATGTCCAAAATCCCGTAAAACCTACTTGGAAACGTTGAAATGGGAAGTTCTTCCCCACCCGCTATATTCTCCAGATATTTCTCCCTCTGACTGCCACCTTTCTTGATCTGTGATACACGACCTAGCTGACTAGCACTTGCGGTCGTATGAACAAGTGCAGCGGCCAAAAGCAGTCCTCTGCTGTCTCTGACAGGAGTACAATCTCAGTGATAAACCTCAAAGTTTTTGTTTCTTCACCTTCCAAATTTCTCCTGGTTTCCTTCACAGCAGCCGGCCGCTGTGACCGAGCGGCTCTAGGCGCTTCAGTTCGGAACCACGCTTCTACTATGGTCGCAGGTTCGAATCCTGTCTCGGGCATGGATGTGTGTGATGTCCTTAGGTTAGTTACGTTTAAGTAGTTCTAGGCCTAGGGGACTGATGACTTCAGATGTTAAGTCCCTTAATGCTCAGAGCCATTTGAACCATTTGAAGTTATTCACAGGTGAAGAGGCTTGCACAGGACAGGGTAGCATGGGAAGTTGGATTAAACCAGTCTTCGGAACGAAGACCACAACACAACAACAACAACATGTGATGAACACCTCCACAAAGTTTGACAAATATCAGACTTGTGGGTCACTGTGTAACACGTTCCATTTCTGACTGAGTATGTAATAATTTATATTTTTTCTAAATTGTTCATTAGGCTGCCTTTTTTTATCGGTGTGTAGGAATGACCGGTATTACGTCGCTGGTCGTGTGTTTTTGTTTTATACGTGAACCGAAATTTCTTCCTGTCTATATTTTCTCACAGGTATCACAATTCAACTTATAAACGCTACACGGTAAATAAACTGGATCGTTCTAAGTCAGTTTCAATCGTATGAGCTTATACATAAAATTCATACTATCAAGGTAAACGTATTTTGTCTGCTGTAGTACAGAATCCGAGCAAGCCCAGCATATGCTCGATACTAGTATATTTTACTGCGGCATTACTGTTCCAGCTAAAACACGAAATTTCAGACAAATCACCGATGCTTACGGGCGCCTTGTCTACCTTCAGTTGGCGTATAGGTAAATATTCACTTACCAGTTATCCATTTGGCTGTAAACGATTCTGGTGTAAAGTCCCCATATAAGATATCATCCAACCCAAATGGTTCTTTCGTGGCCGCTGTTGCAATTGCCAGCAAAACCACACAGGTAGCCTGTAATACCAGAAACATAAAGAGTTTAAACAGTGTTCTAAACTAACAAGTTCAGTTCAATATTATCAATGTAATGTATTCATTAGCTGGGTTCCGAATTCATTTGGCTTGCCTTTTTGCCAAAAATTCAATATAAAAAGGTTGCGTCAAAACATACGTTATTTAAACCACCATCGCTCAATTCACAATAAAACGCGACGATTAATTTTTAAGGATTTTTGCCATTTACGTTTTTTTGCAAATTACAAATCACCCAGAAATGAATGGAGATACAATAGTTGGAAATATTTTAGTAAGCTTCTCACCAAATTTTTGATATATTTGTGCATATGTATTCGGATCTAATTAAGTATCGAAAATCATACCATTTCTCCATAAAAGCTCAAATTTGACTTGTTGGTAGTCCCCTGCACAAGGTTGAAGAGGAAACAAATACCACTCTCTCTCAGTTACTTCATTTTTGGCACCGACAGACACAACCACGTGTTAGCATCGGCCAGAGCATTTGTATTATTTTGTATCTACATATTTTGTCAGATGGTTACAGTTCAGCTACACTTCATGATGTAGAACTTAAAAAGCCGAATTGTGCTGTTATCCAAAAGCTGAAGAATATAAATGCTTCAAAAATTTCAATATCACTATACATAAAGGAGAGTATATCAGTTATCCAATACACCACTGGTCCTTTATTTACTTCAGTTACTCGTATATTTAGTCTAAGTATTACAGTTCAAGTTATTTCAAAGTGATAGTCGTTGTGGGTTGCATTTGGCTCTTTCACTACAAATTGTATTCGTCAGTTGTTCTTGATTACGGTTACCTAAACAAGAAACACAATAAATAATTTAGCACGGAAGCAGTGCTCTTGCACGTATGCATATCTCTCTCACCTCGCTGCACACTTCCTCCACTACAATCCACACTATCTGAGGATGAATGGAGTGAGGGGGGCGGGAGGGGGGGGGAGGAAGAGGGGGAAACAGCGAATATGCCACATGTAGGCTAGGCGCAAATTGAGACGCGAATAGCGCGTGTGGCGCGACGCAGCGGAGCGCGCGTTTTTGTAACATCATAGGTTCAAATGGGACCGCGCAAATTGCGAAGCGACGCGACTGGGACGCGACGCGCGCCTGCGCCAGGTCGCGCGGCGTTGTGGTTGAGGCACAGTTTCTCGCGCCGCACGTCGCGCTTGCCTCGCTAGCACCGTGGGAAATTTGAGGTGGGGAGCGGAAAAGTAGTCCGGCCATATGTTCACATCGGAACGGCGCATATCAGCAGTGGTAGTATTGCCAATACGATAATTTTATTGCCTTTGGGTACTGTTTCGTTTTTCGCCATTTAAACGCTCCAGCTTTCTTCGTTAGCACGTTATACTTTTCTGTTATTTATATCTGCATAGTTTTGTTTTGGTTTTCTTCTGTCAAGAAAAATGTATACTTCAGTAACTGGCGAGCCATTGGCCGCTGGAATTACACCATATGCCTCGGCGAGGTTTTCAGATCGCAAGAAGGGACAGAGGGTAGTGAATAAGGAAGCAAGGAATATTATAAAATCATGTGATTAATAATGAAGGCAGGAAAGTAAAGCAAGGTTATATTCTCGCTGCCTAGTAAGCTAGCGTATCTGTACGGTCTGTTACAAAAATTTAGAAAGGGATAATCTCCACAGGTGTGATCCCATTGTGCTTGTGGTAAAAAGCGTCCAAGATCTGAAGTATAGAAGTTTCACTGTGATTACTCTGATATGGATGTAATAATGTAATACGACACACTGCACTACATGCATATGAACAACATATTTCCACTGCAAGCTAGAAACAGTCGAAAAGCAGTCACAAATAACGATGTTTTAATTGGTTCGTCGTGATGAGAAAAAGCATTCCAATTGTTGCATTAATAAACTAATTATACAACAACAGGATACACAAATGAAGAAAATGGTCGGTATTATTACGAAAGTAGGAATATCCTAAAAGAGTGTTATGATTAGATATATTTAATTTGTTGAAATGTGGTGCTGACAAAGGCAGATCTACTTTCATGACAATGTTTTTCGAACTCCATCTCACAAGGCACACATGGGTAGCTTGTGAATTCCTGTCGCGCGCATTATCCTTCGCTGCTGACAATACACTGACCATTGTGTTGTGCGACAGATCAATTGTTTATTTTTTATTCGAGATCACGCATTTTCAGTTTGGCAAGCCCTAGGTGAGTAAACAGTATCTGGCATGTGCCTATCATTCCGCCTGAAGGAACGCTCGTCATTATTTTAATACTGCTCAGATCAAGAGAAGGAATAAAATCCTTTGGTAAGTTTCCATTCCAGTCGCTCAATGTTAAAAATACGATGGGTTACGAGGATTCCACAAAAATTCCAACAGAATTGCCAATCTGTTTTTGAGTGAGTTGTTAACATTTTCTCATTCGAAGAAGCATCACCATTTATGAGTAAAGGCCACATTTCTCTTGGTGACTGGTTTAATTGTACTTCCTTTGTCACAATGTAATTTGCCAAACTCATCTCACAGCAGCCATTGAGACAGAATTCCGAACCGGAGGGCCTCATTAAACAAGTAATTGTCAATCACAGAGCTCAATAGCTTACGAAAAACCTCATAGTATCGGTTTGCAGTAACATAAAAGAAGAAATTTCATGTTTATTTTCATACTAGGAAGCTCTTGTTTCGCTAGGTGACGATAACTCTTAAAAAATTACAGTCACTGGCGTGAAATAAAAAAAAAAGAAGTATAAGTAGTGATATATCGCCATAGATAAGAAAGTTCCGTGTGTTTAATAATTGGCAAAACACTCTCCTCCTCGTGTGCTATCATTCGCCAAACTTTCGTTTCGATGTCTCAAATGGTTCAAATGGTTCTGAGCACTATGGGACTTAACTGCTGAGGTCATTAGTCCCCTAGAACTTAGAACTACTTAAACCTAACTAACCTAAGGACATCACACACATCCATGCCCGAGGCAGGATTCGAACCTGCGACCGTAGCGGTCGCGCGGTTCCAGACTGTAGCGCCTAGAGCCGCTCGGCCACCCCGGCCGGCTTCGATATCTCGAGCAGTTTAAGAGATACGAGAGATGTTGCGAGTATTTCATTCTCGCGGGCGTGAGATCGGAAGTGAGCGCGCTACATGGGATCCATTTTCTCGATATCGGAGGCAGATAGAGATCTCCCAAGTCTAAACAAAAATTTAGCATGTTAGCTAAATTTCATACGCAGCAACATACGGTGTAATACGCACCAAACGCAAAATCATAGCGACCCCTCATTTTTGTTGCAAACTTTTTGAGTTTTGCGTAGTGCCTTACTAAAATGTGTACATCACAATAAGAATGGTTATTAGCGAGGTGATGGGCACTTCGTCACGAAGCTGACATATAACGCTACAAAAATGGTTCAAATGGCTCTGAGCACTATGGGACTTAACATCTGAGGTCATCAGTCCCCTAGAACTTAGAACTACTTAAACCTAACTAACCTAAGGACATCACACACATCCATGCCCGAGGCAGGATTCGAACCTGCGACCGTAGCGTCCGCGGTTCCAGACTGAAGCGCCTTTAACCGCTTGGCCACACCGGCCGGCTATAACGCTACAAATAAGGCAAAAATCGTATATTTTCAGAGAATAGTTTCTGTAAAATCGTTTGAGAAAGATAAGAGGTTGCGCGCGCTTCGGTTCAGTCAGCGCACAGCGTCGCCAGTCGGCGCGTGCGAAGAGTGGTGTACGCGTCGCAGTATGCGCTAGACCATAGCTGTTAAGTCCCATAGTGCTCAGAGCCATTTGAACCATTTGACTGAAGCCGCCAGTATTTTATTTTGCTAAAACTCGCCTTTATGCAGCTTGGTACACGTTAAGTAGCATGTGCTACAAAAGTGGAGTGAGGTACAAGCGACAGATGGTACAGTATGTACCAGTCCCGTGGGAGAGTCCGCCAGTTGTACTGAGCTTGCTTCTGATTGGTCGGCACATTCGGGCGCTTGGCGCCAAAACGCTTAACTTCTGTTATGAATAATTTATATACTTATCGTTGTATTTAACCCAGCTCTTAGTATGACAATCACTCATGGTTACCGTAGGAGTCCATCGTTTTTGTTTATTAAATTTCACTAGTTTTGAGAGACGTAAGAGTAACGGAATTGCAACCGAAGTGCTTCGGACACCTCCAGGTCGCTTTGGCGCGCCTGGGAGACGACGTACTTTCGCTGCACTAGCCACTCTATTTTGGGTGTTCTTCAGAGCCGGACGTGTTGTACTCCACATCGGGCGTAACTTACAAGGGAACCTCCCCATCGCACCGCCCTCAGATTTAGTTATAAGTTGGCACAGTGGATAGGCCTTGAAAAACTGAACGCAGATCAATTGAGAAAACAGGAAGAAGTTGTGTGGAACTATGAAAAAAATAAGTAAAATATACAAACTGAGTTGTCCATGCGCAAGATAGGCAACATCAAGGACAGTGGGAGTCTAGGGGTGCTGTGGTCCCGTGGTTAGCGTGAGCAGCTGCGGAACGAGAGGTCCCTGGTTCAAGTCTTGCTTCGAGCAAAAAGATTAATTTTTTATTTTCAAACAATTATCAAAGTTCAGGCACTCACACATAGTCAACTTCGCCCTCCAAAATTCCAGGACCAGATTTGCTTGGACATATGCAGGATTTGACGGTCTACACATGGAAAAATTTGAAAACGTAAAAAACATATGTTTTGACAGAGCACAGGGAAAAGTGCGCGAGTGTGAGACTTTTGGATTCATTTGTTGCAGTTTATGTGACAAACTCTTATGTTTTCATCACTTTTTTGGGAGTTATTATCACTTCCACAAGAAAACCTAAATCGGGCAAGGTAGAAGAATCTTTTTACCCATTCGCCAAGTGTACAAGTTAGGTGGGTCGACAACATATTCCTGTCGTGTGACGCACATGCCGTCACCAGTGTCGTATAGAATATATCAGACGTGTTTTCCTGTGAAGGAATCGGTTGACCTATGACCTTGCGATCAAAAGTTTTCGGTTCCCATTGGAGAGGCACGTCCTTTCGTCTACTAATCGCACGGTTTTGCGGTGCGGCCGCGAAACACAGACACTAAACTTATTACAGTGAACAGAGACGTCAATGAACGAAGGGATAGATCATAACTTTGCTAAAATAAAGAAAAATGTTTCGCTTGTGGGTAAACTTAAACCAAGGACCTCTCGTTCCGCAGCTGCTCACGCTAACCACGGGACCACGGCGCTCCTTATCCCGGGATGTCCTTGATGTTGCCTATCTTCCGCATGAACTACTCAGTTTGTATATTTTGCTTATTTTTTTATAGTTCCACACAACTTCTTCTTGTTTCCTCGATTGATCTGTGTTCGGTTTTTCAAGGCCTATCCACTGTGCCAACTTACAACTAAATCTGAGGGGGGTGCGATGGGGAGGTTCCCTTGTTAGTTGTAAATATGTAATACACACTCTATCTAGTGCACACCAGAGAGCCGGACATGTGTGTCATATTTCGGAAGTTGGATGGAAAAGTTACCATACAATTAACAAAGCTATGTCGAGTGTTGTAAAAGACAGTGTAATTGTGTGAATATTTGAATAATAACCAAACAGGATGCAGTAATGAGAAGTGTCTCCTACCATCACTTCCAGCACTACTGTTTTTGCCCTCTGTAGATGCAAAGACGGGCAAGTGGCATCCGCAAAAAGCACAATCACAGGTTCGAATGGGCAATGTACCAGCCTCCGCCGTAGAGGATCCCACGACCGACGAGCTGTCTTTTGCGCTGGGGATACAGCTGTAGAAGACGACAGGATGTTGGAAACAGCGGTCAGAGACTCTTATTCACTCTCTCCAGATCTCTCCAGCTTCCAGATCTGACTTCCAAAAGGACACATAATTCATACATGGCATCCCTGATGGGGAACGTATATTTATATATATATCCGTTGACGCGAACTGTGAATTGAGGGAGATGTGAAAATCATAGCGAGAATAATGGACTGCAAAGATTGTCATAAAACGCCCGAATCAATAGTGTATGAACAGTGAAAAAGATAAAAAGCGACAATGTGTGAACTGTGGAATTATATCCTCTTTGACCTTTTGTAACTTTCTTTGAACTGTTAGACAACAGATTTTATAAACGCCGTAGTTGGAAGTGAAAACGCGAAAACGCAAAATCGAAGTGTAAAGTTATACGTGTGTGCGCGGTCCAGATGGATTACGTTTTATTTCACCGCTACGAGAAACAACGCTTCAGGGAGCAATTAGCAGAGCAGGCGAGGCGGATGGCATGGATAGCAACACCTGTCGGCTCCACCAACTGCAGTCCAACGTCAGCGAGCGGAAAACGGCAGTAATAGGCATCTGTGGTTGACTACAGCAGCCGAAGACACCCATGACAAAAACAACGTGGAGAGCAGCAGCATTGCACTGGAGAAGGTAGCGAGTACGCTAATCACTTTACAGCTGCCGAGAGGAAGCTAAGAACGATCTTAGAAGCAGAGAGGCAGTGCAGCCTCAGGGTAATGAAAATGAAGAGGCAAGCCGATTACAGGGCATGGAGAATATACAGGAAAAATTGGAACCAATTGTAGGTGAGGAAAGTGTATAAAATCAAATGGTACATAGCTATATACCAGAATCATCTAATGTAGAAACTAGAGTTTTCCAAGAAAACATAATTTCAGATAGCAGCAATATTGAAATTGGAGAGGTGGATTCTGATGCAGATGACATGAATGTTAATGATAAGTTAAATAAGGCGAATGGTGATGTCAGAGGTGATGACTCTGACACCGCCATTGCTAATGCTTCAACAGGTAGATTCAGCCATGGAACAGCATCAGCTGATACATTGCCTACACAAGATAAAAACAAAAATATGGTTGAAATATTAATGGAGTTAGTATCAGGGCAAAAAGGATTAAAGTAGGGCTTGAAGAAGAGATAGAACGGGGCAAAAAGAATTTTAAAAATGCTAGAAGGAAAGATAAACAGGGGCAAAAAGAACTAAAAAAGGATTCAAATGAATTAAAGAAAGGGCAAAAATTAATTGCCGATAAAATAGAAGCAACAAACGAGGAGATAGCAAAAATTAATCGTAAATTTAAACATTTAGAGGCTAGGATTGATTCTCATGAAACTAGACTAGGGACTTACGAGAGACGAATTGAATATGAAAGTAAATAATGGGGTCAAGAATTAGATAAGTGTAAGCAAGAGGTTATTCATAAGATTTCTGATGAAGTAGTAAAACTAAATGACCTCATGCAAGCTCAAGATACTTTTGTAACGTCACTTAGGGATGAAGTCATTAAATTAAGTAATGATCAAAGTAAAATAAATAAAACTTGCAAAGACACCAATGAAAGGCAAAACAAACAAGTTGTCGGCTTAAAATGAAGAAAATGCAGTCATTTGCCGTAAAGTATCACGAATAGAATGTCTGTAATGGTAATACAAATACGATTCAGGGTCTTTTGAGAGAAGTAGAACAGAAGGTAGAAAACATGCTTCAACTAAGTGAGGTGATAAAAATATAGATAATATGGGACATGAGTAAAAACAGAAACTCGAAACGTGGGTTGAACAGGAAAAATGTAAGGATGTTATCATATTAATAAAGTACTCAGTAACGCAAACGCTTACAAATTTCATAACTTTTCTAGCTAAGGCAGTATACATTCTGTTGCCTTCATTCGTCAGTTTAGAGCGTCATACCTGACAACATGACGGAACAGCAGCAAATCAAATATGAAGCCAATCTTTTTGAAGGGGACGCAATATCATGGGGAACAGGAGCCAGTAACACATGTGAAACATACCAAGAATTTGTTAGAGCATTCTTAAACCAATACTGGTCCACAAGTAAACAAAACAGTATAAGAACAGAAATATTTGAAGCTAGAAGTTTTGAAAACAGTGGCTGCGACAGTTATAAGGAGTTCTTTCAGCACTACTGCCAAAAGAACCAGTATTTAACTGACCCTTTACGTGAATCCGACCTAGTAGAAATAATAGTTCCTAAGTTTTCAGTGTCTGTACAGGAGAAACTAATTACTGTCAACAAGAGTGAAGTTAACGACCTCCTGTATATATTAGAACAGCTGGATGCGCTTTCAGGCAACAAACAAGTACCGGAAGGCTGGCGAAAAAACAGGTGGCGTGCAGACCGCCGCAACGACCGTGACTCAAACAGGCCACCGTTTCCTTTCACGGGATTACAATTTACTTGATTAACCCTCTGTTGCTCGCGCGGATGACACTCGTTATCCACATGACTTTCCCGTTCAATTTAGTCTGTCAGGGCTGGATTGAGTTCGCGCAATTTTCAGTACCTTTCTGTTAACTCTCCGGCTGTTAGCTGCAATCATTGTTGGCTTTGAGTTGCGAAAGATACATTGTTTGTGAAACATTACTATAGTCTGGAGGACACTTGTCATCCGCGCGAGCTCTGCTGCCACAATCTGATAGAAAGTAAGTCTGTATTACTTAATTGCTTTCCTAGATTCAATCGATCTTTCATGTGCGTAAATTTAGAGGTATTGAAACTGATTGCAGTTACCTTCCATGTCACCTAGCATTCTCTTTATTTCTAAAATGTGGAGGGAATATCAAAGGCAAAAAATTTCGGACAGAGTTTAATAGAGATCCTAATGTATGGTTGCAATGGTTCAATGAGCTGAGTGATGAAGATGCTCACAGTGATAGCGCTGACTCAGACACTGAGGATTCTGTTCATGAAAGCGGTCATGATTCGGGAACAGAACAAGAAGTGTCAGAAAATGATGAATATGAATCACAGGAAGAAGTAACTCAAGAGGATGCATTATTTTAGGGAAAGGTGGAATAACTAAACGGAGGAAAAATAAATATCCTATCAGTGTCAGAAGCAGATCTCATAATTTTATAACGCATTTGCCTGGACCAAAAAATCAAGCTCGTATGAAAAAGACAGAAATAGAAATTCTGAATTTGTTCTTGGATGAAAACAAAATAAGCATTATCGCAACATGCACTAATATATACATCAATTAAGTTCGTGACAACTTCTCTAAGGAAAGGGGTGATAAAGAAACAGATGCGACAGAGAGCAAAGCTTTCATTGGTTTGTTATATTGATGTGGATCTTTGAGGTGTTCTAGGGAGTATATCGAAATTGGGAGATAACTCAAAGGGAAACGGACTTGAATCATGTTATTTATACATAAGTGAAAACCGATTCAGATTTCTGTTGAGATGTCTGAGGTTTGATAATATGCGTGGTAGAGGTGTTCGCAGAGAGACTGACAAATTGGCTGCTCTCAGAACTATCAGACAGGTACTTGAACTATTCACGAACAATTGCCAAAAATATTTTTCACCTACTGAATATCTTACTGTTGACGAACAGCTTTTGGCATTTAGAGGAAACTGCCCATTCAGGCAATATATTCCTAGCAAACCAGCAAAGTAGGGGTTAAGAGTGTTTGCTTTGGTGGATATAAAAACAGCTTACACTCTGAATTTAGAACCGTACGTCGGTAAGCAACAAGAGGGACCATGTAATGCCAGTAATCTAGCTGAAGATATTGTTCACCGAATGGTCATACTGTTTCAGACGTTAGAATATATTATACTGTGCAAAAATATTAAATGTATTATTATATTTAGGTTTAATAAAAAATCATAAAACCAGTTATAAAGACCGTTCAAAGTATACAAATAGACCGCTTGCTTTGTGGATGACACCAGACATCCGCGCGAGTGACGATGTCACCAATTTTGGCGCAAGGTTTTTTTTTTTTTTTTTTTTTTTTGTTTTTTTTTTTTTTGTCATCAGTCTACTGACTGGTTTGATGCGGCCCGCCACGAATTCCTTTCCTGTGCTAACCTCTTCATCTCGAAGTAGCACTTGCAACCTACGTCCTCAATTATTTGCTTGAAGTATTCCAATCTCTGTCTTCCTCTACAGTTTTTGCCCTCTACAGATCCCTCTAGTACCATGGAAGTCATTCCCTCATGTCTTAGCAGATGTCCTATCATCCTGTCCCTTCTCCTTATCAGTGTTTTCCACATCTTCCTTTCCTCTCCGATTCTGCATAGAACCTCCTCATTTCTTACCTTATCAGTCCACCTAATTTTCAACATTCGTCTATAGCACCACATCTCAAATGCTTCGATTCTGTTCTGTTCCGGTTTTCCCACAGTCCATGTTTCACGCGCAAGTAACGGAGGATTAATAATGGAACGTTGGCTCGATTCCTTAATGTGGAAATCTTGAGTGAAACAAAAATAACCTGATACCTTTCCATTACGCACGATCACGGTCAAGTAAGCATTCTTTCACAGGAGTAACATCATCGGTGTATTGCTAATTTAGTAGTAGCCGGTAGTGTTATACGTCCTAGTGGACAAATTTAGGACTTTCAGTTAATATTTGCATAACACTGTAAACAACACAGATATTCTCTTTTAAAAATGCTGTTTCCATACAAATATGCCGGTTTCAAAACTTATATATTGCAATAAAATACATGAAAAAAGATAACATTCTTCATTATAATTACTTTTTCCTTCCATTTTGACCCACTGTGGACCAAATCGCTGCCTTGGAAGAAAACCGGTACAACTCTAAAAATGCCGATTTTTCGCTCATATCATCACCAAAACGAGGAAGTGGAATACTTTTATGTGGAAGAGTGTCACAAACGTAACTGGCGTATTCGGCCACTAGAGAGCAGTTATGTCAGTGTTGCATTAACAGAACCTGTTCCAACAACTGGAGAAAGAGTGTCGCATTGTCAGTTGTGCAGCAGCGTTCGGCAAGTGCTCATGCGGATGTTGGAAGAAAAGATTCACATTTTGAATTGTGCCTGTGTTCTCCATGTGAAAGTAAGTAGGCATAGTACATTATTTCAGTCCCGTCTCATTTTCTCCTTTATTTTCCTGCAATACTGTTTCATATTTTCATTGTGGGTATGCCATAAATTCTGTTGATAACATTGATGTCTCTGCGGCCTGAGAGACGTCAGACAAACATTTACATTTTCATACTTCAACAGGCGAGCCATTCCAGCTTCATATGGGTAATTTTGTTTACAAGCTATTGCGAAGAGCTATGATTAAAACTAGTTGAAATTGTCCCAATGTTCACAGCATGTCTTTACTTTTGTTTTTGTATTTCGTTTATCTCGTTAAGGTGTACTGCATTTCCGTGTGTGTGCTCGCAAAGAATAAATAAAACTGGTGTTAATCTAATATTATCAGTTCACTAAATAGATACCTTACCCCAAATACTAACAATTAATCACCGAGCGAGGTGGCGCAGTGGTTAGCACACTGGACTCGCATTCGGAAGGACGACGGTTCAATCCCGCGTCCAACCATCCTGATTTAGGTTTTCCGTGATTTCCCTAAAATCGCTCCAGGCAAATGCCGGGATGGTTCCTCTGAAAGGGCACGGCCGACTTCCTTCCCCATCCTTCCCTAATCCCATGAGACCGATGACCACGCTGTCTGGTCTCCTTCCCCAAACCAACCAACCAACCAACTAACAATTAATCACTTTGTGATTAAATCTGGAACATAAATATATTGAATTAATGTGAAACTAATACTTGAATATTTTTATTTTATGAAACATCAGCATGTGCAAGAGCAAACACACCAACACAGAAAAAAAAGAGCGGCGTCCAACAATAAAGTCTCGTCAATTGAAGACATGAAGTGTGTATATGAGTCCGCTGTCATTTTATTTTTAGCACTTTTATTTTCACACGTCCGTCTTGATCACATAGGTTTCTTTACACTTTATGACCGGTTTCGGCTTATCGCCATTTTCAGATCATTAAAATATTCTGATATAAATCATCGTCAAAGTAAACATTTGCACATGATCATTCAAATAGTCTGATATAAATCATCGTCAAAGTGAACATGTGCACATGTTTACTTTGATGATGATTTATATCAGAATATTTTAATGATCTGAAGAAGACGATAAGCCAAAACCGGTCATAAAGTGTAAAGAAGCCTATGTGATCAAGATGGACTTGTGGAAATAAAAGTGCTAAAAATGAAGTCTGGGCCATAATGGGACAATAACTCGCAAATTACACCTTTCAGTATACTATAGAATCAGCAACAAGTTCTTTGCAGATATAAATGTGGTTGTGCATGGATTGTGACAGAATCTTACATTCCTTTGTGACTGAGATGACAAAGCTCGATAACGCATTTAAGGTAATGGCAGAAGACGCATTTAAGGCAATGACAGAAGCTGATCAGACCTGTGTAGGCATCCGCTGGTGTCCGGTGGCCAGTGGCTGGTAGTCGATGGCCACTATATGGGGAGTATGGGGAGGAATGTCTCGAGCACAAACTGTTCTGATCTCGTCCAGCCATGAGCTCTTTCGAGGAAATGTTTCTAGAAGGTTTTACTATTGCTGGTGGTTTAGAAAGTGAAATAGATTACTTTTGAGATTTCATCAGACTGGTGCTTTTAAGAGACAGACGCAAAGCGACTTAAAAAAACAAACAAAACTTGGACGCGAACTCGCGATTTTGCCTCCGCACTGTGCTACATGGAGCACTAAACCGCGATCAGTTACAGGACTATAGCAGCACGAGCAAAGCCGACACTTGCTCCAGGAACCTCCGCATTCTACAGTACTGCCAGATCATGCAAGTGGCCGAATTCTGAGGGGCAGCCAGTTTTATTGGCGCTTTAAGTTGACGACTCGAACTTCAGCACTTACTAAAGAGTACACCTTTGCAGCAGAAATGCAAACGTACATGTTTGGAACTGCAAACTTGTTCACGTCGCACGATTACGCGATACACGAGAGAAACCAGTGACACGAAGACTCCACTGGAAAGGTAAAGTCACGGTTCCAACACATTGAAAAATTTGTTTGAGATCAAGGTTTCTATTTATTAACAGATTATCGTTCTCTTGCGTAGCTATCACAGAATTATGTTACTGCTGCATTCAGTTTATGGGCTCAACTGCTCGTTTCATATCGTGACACGCGGTTGCACAAGCATACTTTTTACCTTAATACACGTTTGTGCAGCATTTTGCATGTGGTCCCAGTGGTCGCAACCGTGAGTTTCTGACGAGCAAGAAAGGACGATGGCAGTGACATCCACTGATCAGCCAGAACTTTATGACCACCGACCTACTGTCGATATAAACCCGTCCAGGCGATAGCAGCGTCACATGGCGAGGAATGACTGCTAGCCAGACGCATGTACGGTGCATGCAGTATCAGTGAGCCTGCTGTCCGTGTTTAGAATGGGGAATCTGAGTTAGACCCATGGCAGATTGTGCTAGTCCAGAGGCTCGGCTCGAGCATTTCTGAAACTGCACAACTTGTCGGGTGTTCGAGGAGTGCTGAGGTGAGTGTCTTCAACTACTGGCAAAACCAAGGTGTAACCACTTCCAGACGTAGGGTCGGGCGGCCAGCTCTCATTACAAATGTCGGACGTCGTAGGCTGGGCAGCCTGGTAAAAAGGACAGGCGGCAGACTGTGTCGGAACTAACATCAGACTTTAATGCTGGGCAGAGTGCAAGTGTGTCTGAACACACAGTGCACCGAACACTCCTAACGATGCTCCCCTGCAGCCGACGTCCCATGCATGTACCAATATTAACAACACGATGTCGACAACTACGACTGAAATGGGCACGTGACCGTCGGCACTGGTGAGTGGCAGAGCGTCGTATGGTCTGATGAATCCTGATACCTTCTTCATCATGCGGATGGAAGGGCGCAAGTGCATCATCTTCCAGGAGAACAGATCCTTGACACGTGTACCGCGGGACGGAGACAAACTGGCGGCGGCGCCACTATGCTTTGGGGAACATTCACGTGGGCATCCATGGGTTCAGTGTAGTTCGTGCAAGACACCACGGCTATCAATGAGCATCATACGCTGGTTGCAGACCATGTTCGCCCCTTGACGACGATCATGTTTACCGACGGCAGTGGCATTTTTAAACAAAATTGTTGTGACTGACAAATTTCCACAAAGGTTCGTGATAACACACACCCACTAGTAAGAGTCCAATTCAGAGACGAAGACGTTATCTTCGACGGTCGAAGTACTCGAGGTCGGCATCCGGAGTGAACTGAACTTCGGGGTTGGTTCTAGCTCCTAAATAGCAGTCTCCAGCCAATCAGGTTTTGGAGTAGTGATACTTCTTGCAGGCCGTGGCTCGAGCTCCCCTTGCAGGAAGTAGTGCTCGGAATGTCTGTTTCCATTACCTTGTATGTAAGTAGCCGGCGTTTACCATGGTGCTTTTGGTGCGCCTTGGACATAGACAACCTCGTTCTCTGTGATGTAATACGGGTTGCCAGGCCTCAGGGGCTATCTTGGCTCCGGCATAACAACAATAATGCGTCATGCCCCAATTTATTTCACGCCACGGCGCGTCGCCACTGTTATGCGTGCCAAACGTGGAAATACGAGTTATCAGGTAAGTGGTCATAATGTTCTGGCTGATCAGTGTATACTCCTGATTAATGAAAGAACTAGGCGGGAAGACCAGCAGGAATTTCAGAACATCGTAAGAATGAATGTGGCTTATTTTCACAAACTGTTGCCGATTATACAGGTAGCAATTCGCTCAAGCGACCCACTAATGAGGGAAGCAATTCCACCTAGTCGGAAGCAAGAATTAAACCATTTGTTAATACATTTTTGTTATCGGACTCTGTTTCTCTGACTATTGCCGGTTTCTCCTACCTAGTATGCTTAAATACAGCATGAGATGCGATGAAATCAAAGGTGATTTTTCGTCTCTTATTTGTCGCTATGTATATAAATCGAAAATGAGACACATAAAATTATACGCTTATTTACTCAGAAATAAACCACTGCCGAGGCAGCTTGCTATGATACAGCAGTTCATGAGCATCGTACAGAAACCATTCCTTGCTAAACGCCAGAATTACATCGCAATAGCGTTGTTTGTTTCATTTCGTTTTTAGAATACGAAGGACTGACAATAATTTTCGTAACAGCAAAAACATTAAAGTCTGAAAGAAAAAAGTATTGCCTTTATTGGACTGCCATATTAATAAAAATTTACTCACTGAAAAATGCGCAAAAGCTCCAATGTGAAATCCTGATTCAACTGCTTGCCACAGATGTCAACTAGGGACAGTCAAGAAAATTCACCCTCCCGCCCCTTTCTCATTGTTCCCTCGTACACTTTCCCCGTGTCTAGGGATGCCATTCTTCCAGATATATACGGAGGCCGTTACCGTTATGGACCTTCTTGCCCCGGCATGGCTACAAGATCCAATTCTGTCATAATTTTGCCAAATACCGTTACATAATTGGGTCAGGTACTGAAGTAACGCCATCTGTTAGCGCAACACGTAAATGCAGCCTCAGTTAGTTTATTTATGTCAACAAGTTTGTGTTGACAAGGTCGTGTCACATTTTTCGTATCCTGTATCAACGACCCAAGCACATTCTTGATCTAGCGCCATTATTCGAGAAAGTACCAGACTTCTCCAGCAGTATGGGGCTAAAACTACTTAAGCAGCGCCACGCGGAAGAATCGGGCAGTTCCCATTTGAGTCGTGATCTGATAACACGATTCTTTCTAAACGTAACACGAACAACGAGTGCTGGTTAGAAATGTTTGAAGTGTCTTCTCCGGGTATATAGGGCGTGAAGTGTATAGCGAGGTGTACTTCGATGACTAAAGTGTTATTGTCTACTGTTTACCGTCTAATAAATTTATCATAAAAAACTAAACCTCACGCCGTCTTCCCACTACAAGTGGTCCATCGGTACCATCCAGCCGCCGTGTCATCCTCAGTGGAGGATGCGGAGGGGCGTGTGGTGAGCACACCGCTCTCCCGGCCGTTTGATGGTTTTCGTTGACTGGAGCTGCTACTATTTCGGTCGAGTAGCTCCTCAACTGGGATCATGAGGCTGAGCGCACCCCAATAAACTTATCATAGCTTACGAAGTCCGCCCCGATAGCTGAGTGGTCAGCGTGAACGGTTTCCGTCCTACGGGCGCCGGTTCGATTCCCGGTTGGGTCTGGGATTTTCTCCGCTCAGGGACTGGGTGTTGTGTTGTCTTCCTCATCATTTCATCCCCATCCGGCGTGCAGGTCGCCCAATGTGGCGTCGAACGTAATAAGACCTGCACCAAGGCGGCCGGACCTGCCCCGTAAGGGGCCTCCCATGCAATGAGGCCATACGCTCATTTCCCTTTTTATAGCTTACGAAAATATCTAAGTATGGAAAGAGAAAGTTTAACTTTTCGGATGATTACACCAAAGAGTAGTCTGTTGTTAAGAAAGGACGAACGGATCAGGATGCATTTTGTGAGATTTGTAGCTGTTTCATCTCAATAACTCACGGAGGTAAGGCAGATGTGTGGCATAACGTATCTACGAAGGCTCATACAAATAGATTCGTGATACCATAGACATCAAACCCTATTTCTCCATTCAAGTTTAAAGAAGATACCCGGGAAGAATTGCCCGTTGTTGCTGCAGAAGTAACAACAGCTTATAAAGTTGCCAAGCATCATCAGTCCTTCACTTGACTATTACCGTAACACTGAATGCCGCAATGTTTCCTGACTCCAAAGTCGCCACAGCCAGGGCCAGAGCCACAGCGATTGTTAAAAATATTCTCGCACCACACTCCGTGTCAGTATGCATAAAACAATTGTAAGATGTTTCATTTTACGGCATAGGCATAGGCACTGACGCATCGATCCACAAGGCTGGAGAGATGTTTCCTTTAGTTGTTCAGTACTTTACTGCAACTGAAGGGATACACAAGCAGCTGCTAAGTCTGATTCGCTGAATAACGAAACATCGGAGACAATTTCGAAGTTTTGTCTACACACTTTAAGACAACTGCAAATTCCGATAAATAAATTAATCGGTTTTTGTGGTGACAATACCAGTACCAACTTCGGACGGGTTCATCGACGCGGCCAACCAGATTAAAGAAGAACGAGGAAAAAATGTAGAAGGAATTGGATGTCCTGCCCATATGCTCCACAATACTATATCAAGCGCTGCTGGAGTCTTAACTGTCGACATTGAAATAATCGTCATGAAAATATTTAATTATTTTTCAATACACACGGTAAGATAGAGAAGCTCAAAGAGACTTATATGTTGATGTCAGTCATCAGACTCTTTTACATAATTCAAAAACAAGATGGCTGTTGTTAATGCCCGCAGTTGAGACAATTCTTAAACTTTGGATTCCATTACAAAAATTTTTTCACGTAGAAGACAGGCAACGTAAAATAATTTCAGATTTTTTCAGTTGTCCAATTAGTGAAATTTATTTCATGTTTCTACTCTCAAACTTCGCTCTGTTTTGGAAACTGTGAAAAGCGTGGAAAAGAATAAACTCTCGAGAATTGAAGTGAGAAATGTACTAATCGACACTCAAAGATGTGTGAATGAAAGGAAGACTTCCAATATTTTTGGCATGCAAACGAAGATGAATTTGAACAAATTAAAAAATGAGAACCCTAACCAAGAAATAATGATTTCGAGAATTGAGGATGAGACAATGGCTTTCAATACCATAGCATTAGTTACTTACACAAATGAGCTCTTTCTTTTAACAAATATCAAGCATTTGATTGAATTACTGTATCTGAAACGCCAGATTGGGTGATGATTGAAAACACTACTATATACCTGACCACAAATGCTGGTAAGATTTCAGATGACAATCGTTTCCAGGAATATATATGTGTCTGAAGAGTTTTCTAGAAGCTATGCGTGACTCGGTGGAATGGAAGCGTAAATACTCCGTGAGAGGAGGGTGGATTTACTTTCTTAAGGAAACCGAAAATCCTCAACGCAAATACTAGCTGCTAAAATTATGCGAGTATTTGCTTTCTACTTCCGCATACAACGCCACTACGGAAAGAGTTATTTTCGCTGATGTCGGTACAGTGGACTGATGAAGGAAATCGACTGCTGCCAGGGAATCAGTCTTATAGTGCCATTTTAACAACAAGCTGACTTGCATGGAGTTTTATAACTGCGTCAAAGGGAAGAAAGCCCCGCTGAAAACGGGGAAATCTTCCGAAAAAATATGGTTTATCCACTACTTCTGCCGCAACAAGTTCCAAGTAATTGTGTTCTAAACAAAAAACAATAATATTAAGTAATTTTTTACTTCATTTCTACACCCAATCTCAGAGTGTCCCAACAAAGTCGCCGCTAGACATGGCAAACCTACTTGTGCCAGTTTTCGTTGCTAACTGTGATGCGCACTGTATACAAAGTTCGCGCCCCGAGCGGCCACCACTAATTGTGATACGTCTCGCGGCCGGCCGGGGTGGCCGAGCGAATTTAGGCGCTACAGTCTGGAACCTCGCTACCGCTACGGTCGCAGGTTCGAATCCTGCCTCGGGCATGGATGTGTGTGATGTCCTTAGGTTAGTTAGTTTTAAGTAGTTCTAAGTTCTAGGGGACTGATGACCACAGCAGTTAAGTCCCATAGTGTTCAGAGCCATTTGAACCATTTTAGATTAGATTAGATTAGTGCTTGTTCCATAGATCATGAGTATGACACTTCGGAATGATGTGGAACGTTTCAGGTTAATAAAAGGTGTCTATACAAGATATTACATTAGACAAAATATTACATAACATTTTTTGGTGGAAGTTGGGAAATTACCCACTTACTATATCCAAAAATTCGTCTAATGAGTAGAAGGAGTTGCCATTAAGAAATTCTTTTAATTTCCTTTTAAATGCTATACGGCTATCTGTCAGAAATGCTATATGGCTATCTGTCAGACTTTTGATGCTATTAGGTAAGTGACGAAAGACTTTTGTGGCAGTATAATTTACCCCCTTCTGAGCCAAAGTTAGATTTAACCTTGAGTAGTGAAGATCATCCTTTCTCCTAGTGTTGTAGCCATGTACACTGCTAATACTTTTGAATTCGTTCGGATTGTTAATAACAAATTTCATAAGTGAATATATATATTGTGACGCTACAGTGAAGATTTCTAGCTCTTTAAATAAGTATCTGCAGGATGATCTTGGATGAGCTCCAGCAATTATTCTGATTACACGCTTTTGTGCAATGAACACTCTTTTACTCAATGATGAGTTACCCCAGAATATATTGCCATACAAAAGCGGAGTATGAAAATAGGCGTGGTAAGCTAATTTACTCAGATGTATATTGCCAAAATTTGCAATGACCCTAATAGCATAAGTAGCTGAACTCAAACGTTTCAGCAGATCCTCCGTTTTTTCCAGTTCCAGTTCAACCCCTCATCAATGCATACACCTAGAAATTTTGAATATTTACCTTAGCTACCGATTTCTGATCGAAGTCTATATTTATTAATGGGGTCATTCCATTTACTGTGTGGAACTGTGTACACTGTGTTTTGTCAAAGTTTAATGAGAGCCCATTTGCAGAGAACCACTTAATGATTTTCTGAAAAACGTCGTTTACAATTTCACCAGTTAATTCTTGTCTGTCGGGTGTGATAGCTATACTTGTATCATCGGCAAAAAGTACCAGCTTTGCATCTTCGTGAATGTAGAATGGCAAGTCATTAATATTTATTAAGAACAGCAGAGGACCCAAGACCGAACCTTGCGGCACCCCATTCTTGATTGTTCTCCAGTTCGAGAAATCACCAGTTTTTTGCATATTATGTGAACTGTTTATTTCAACTATCTGCACTCTTCCAGTTAGGTATGATTTAAACTACCTGAGCAGTGTCTCATTCACACCACAGTACTTGAGCTTATCTATAAGTATTCCATGATTTACACAATCAAAAGCCTTTGATAGATCACAAAAAATCTCAATGGGTGACTTCCGGTTACTCAGAGCATTTAATATTTCATTAGTGAAAGTATATATAGCATTTTCCGTTGAAAATTTTTTCTGGAAACCAAACTGAAATTTTGTTAAAACTTTATTTTTACAAAGGTGTGAAGCTACTCTACAATACATTACTTTTTCAAGAATTTTGGATAAGGCAATCAGAAGAGAGACTGGGCGGTAGTTGTTGACATTAGACGTATCCCCTTTTTTATGCAGTGGTTTAACAATGGCATACTTCAGTCTATCTGGGAAAATACCCTGCTTCAGAGAGCTATTACATATGTGGCTAAGAATCCCACTTATTTCTTGGGAACAAGCTTTTATTATCCTGCTGGAAATGCCATCAATTCCATGTGAGCTTCTATTCTTGAGAGGGTTTATTATCTTCCTAATTTCAGTTGGAGAGGTGGGTGGAATTTCAGTTGTATCAAATGGTATGGGTAAGGCCTCTTCCATTAACTGCCTTGCTTCTTCTAATGAGCATTTAGATCCTATTTTCTCTACAACATTTAAAAAATGATTATTCAAAATGTTTTCGACTTCCGGCTTGTTGTTTATCAAGTTTCCATTCGCTTTGATGGTGATGCCGTCATCCTGTACTCTTGGTTGTCCTGTCTCCCTTGTACTAATATTCCAAATTTCTTTAATTTTGTTATCAGAGGTATTCATCTCAGACATGATGCACATGCTTCTGGACTTTTTAATAACCTTTCGTAATGTAGCACAGTAGTTTTTATAATATTTGGCTGTTTCTGGATCATTACACATTCTTGTTGTTAGATACAGTTCCCTTTTGTGGTTACAAGATATTTTTATTCCTTTAGTAAGCCAAGGTTTTTTGCATAGTTTCTTATAATTAGATTTAACTACTTTCTTGGGGAAACAGTTTTCAAATTCTCTTACAAGTGTATCATGAAGTAAGTCATATTTTAAATTAGCATCCGGTTCCTTGTACACGTTGAACACGTCTCGTACAGAAACAGTAAAAGTTGTGGCGCCTCTGGCGCTCCTTTCAGCTTGCGTCGCCTGGGCCCAAACCAGCCCTGATGTCAACAATAAAACAGCAAACAATGAACAATAACAAGCAGAAAGCACATCGTGAAGACCCCGTTTAGCGTGTTCGTGCGTCACAGCGTTTGGCGGGCACGTGCGGTCCGATGTCCATCTGTTACTTCTCTTGCGATGTGTCCACGCGATGCCATTTTTCTGTTCAGCTTTGCGAATGCGTATAAACTTAATTTTCTGCAAATGGGGGCTGAGCGTTAAGCGCATTGCTTTCCGCCTTCGGTGGAAATCTTCGCGCTTTTTCGCAGACTAAGGCAACTGGGGCCTATATGTGTTTCATTGTGCAGTCTTTTGAGGTTATGCTGTGAAGCGATATATGTGTAATAATATCTGCTGACTACAAAGAAAAGATGCTGGAATTTGTAAATGATAAGAGACAACGAAAAATCGTGTGGAATGCCGCTTCCAAAGATTATATGATTAAAAACTTGAGATGTGATGCCCTGATCATCAAGTATTAGATAAAGAGTCTCCAATCATATTACCATAAGGAATAAAATACCGTAAGTTTCGAAGTAGGAAAACAGAGAAAAATAAGACAGAACTTCATTAAATCTGTATATAAAAACTGTGGACAAATGTTCTTGCTATGGCGACTTAATAGCATAACAGCTGTGGGGCTTGGCATCTGAACAAAGGAAATGATGGGGTATGTGTAGCTTCTCAACTAACTACCAAAATCGAAATGAAGGAAATTAAGTCTGTGAAAAATAGGAAATTGGAAAACACAACTTCTGGTTTGGCATGTATGAAATTTCGCAAGTTTGTCGAGCCCGAGAATGTTAATCTACACATAACCTTTCATGATTAAAATTGTGGAAACAGTTGTTTCTATACAATAAAATACAAATGGTAAATTGAATGTTACTTAACCTTCACATAACGACTAAGGACGTCCCTTTAAATGTTTCTCAGGTTCAGAAATAATTACTGCAATGATTTGTTTTGAAACACGAAATAAAAAGTTCCCACTGGTATATCGGTCGCCAGTTATTAGTTAGTGCCGGACTCATCGATGCTATTTCCCCAGCAGCAAATTTAAAATCTCGCTGTGACCTCCCTCTGAAATTTTCAAACAAAATGTCGTTACTTTGTATTCCTGGTGCCTCAGTTATTTAGATACTACCTATAGTCGCTTTTGCGTTTCCTTTTATTTGTCGTATTTTCATCACAATAAACGCAGCGCAAACTCCCGAGCAAAGAAGGCGATGCATAGCAGATTGCTTGCGCAATGAGGCAACGTTTGGACACGAGGAAGCCCATGCGTACCTACGTTCTTTCACAATCATTTGTGCGTGCGTTTTTATTGCCTTGTGTCTTCGATTGCGCACGAGTAAAGAGGCATCGTGTGGACACATCTTTAGTTCCACCACTTTCTAGCGCTAGATGCCAGCTGCACTAGGCCTGCTTCGTTCATGACGGATTGTCTTGTAGTACCAGCCCGACTACACCTACCTTGTACTGTGCTCATCATAAGAATAGACCTGATGTAGACATTACACCATTTATTCTTTCGCATTAGCTGGAATCTCATTGCATCTCGTTTCACGTGGAGCCGCAGCCAAGCTGCCTCAATTACAAACAAGTAAGATGGCATGGATACATCTTCAACTTTTGTAGTCCTGTCTTCCTCAGTTGCGTGTAATATCACGGCATATTGATAATTTTTACTTGTGGACCGTGTGACAGCAACTGAATAAAACACAATTTTAGTGCCATACGCGTTTCGCCTTTATTTTCTGCAAGGCATACTACTGTTTATAACGTATAGGCACAGTGACAAAAATGTAAATTAAATATTCCAGGCCACTGACGATGCCTTGCAGAAAATAAAGGCGAAACCCGTATGGCACTAAAATTGTGTTTTGGCTCTGAGCACTATGGGACTTAACATCTATGGTCATGAGTCCCCAAGAACTTAGAACTACTTAAACCTAACTAACCTAAGGACAGCACACAACACCCAGTCATCACGAGGCAGAGAAAATCCCTGGCCCCGCCGGGAATCGAACCGGAAACTCGGGCGTGGGAAGCTAGAACGGTACCGCACGACCACGAGCTGCGGACTAAAATCGTGTTTTATTCAGTTGCTGTCAGACGGTCCATAAGTAAAAATTATCAATATACCGTGGCGTGGATACTTTTAACACTGTGCGTTATGCGCACATCGACTGAGCGATACGTGACAACAGCTTTACCTGCGCATTTAACATGGACAGCACAGGCCAACCAGCTGCTTCTATTAACTTGCAGTGGTGCGAGGAGCTGCAGTTGCGACATGAAAAGGGACGGACACAGAAACAATATAGCTTCGAACGTCATTTAATTTTTAACCGAATTCGACCAAACTCGCATGCTCTCGTTCTTAACTAATATAGTATCCTAATTAAAAACAAGAGTGATGAAAATCCTTGACTTAAGCGCAGGGTAATTTTTCTGCCTGAGCTATGTGTGACTTAAAAGCGCATCGCAGGGGTTTCATCATGTAGTTAAATATGGAAGCTACTGAAGATATTATTTGCCGTCATTCGTCTGGCAATCTCTGAACTCCTTCCATATTCGAAACCGAGAAATGCATTCCAGTGCTGGAAGTGTCATCTGCTACGTTGATTACGAATCGATCAACAACAGAATCCAGGAAGCAATCCAAGCATTCACATTTTCTCCTCTTCTTTTATAACGTGCCTTTCTGTATCCCGCCAGCGTTCGGCAGTGACGTGCCACAGAGCTTTGGCCGGCCGCTGTGGACGAGCGGTTCTAGGCGCTACGTAACGTTAGCGACAGCCCCGGACGGTGCACAAGTCCCGCCCAATCGCCCCCCCCCCCCCCGCCCCCCGCCACACCAATCCATATCCTAAGCTCCGCCCATGGTCTACCGCCTGTTCCAATATCAAAGTTGTTCGTATCACAGATATGCCATTCATAACAAGGGAGAAAATCAGTAGTTAGTACGAAATACAGTTTTTCCGGTACCATTGTGAAAAGAATTAGAAACATGTTCATTGAATATGCGAGTTGAAAAATCGTCAATAAGAAAGAAAAATAAAAATGGTATCCACACTGTCTTTTTTTATTTCATGAGCTTTCATCTGCACTATATCAAAAAATCTGATATTTGTTAACTCCAGTGAGCGCAAATTTCCATCACCTCGCGTAGTGTAAGAAATTCTGTTGGGAAATATTAATTGGTAGTATCGCCAAGGATGCTGTCCATTATCTCGATTGCCTAAAGTCAATGTTATGCATAAACAGGGGGAAGTCGATGTTTTGGTTTGTTTCTGATTACCTCATTAAGACTAAAGAATATAAGAGTGGGATAATGTAGAAATTGGTTATGAACTGCAGATTGAAACTGAAGAAACTGCAAAAAGGCGGGAATTTAAGGAGATGGGACTAGGATAAACTGAAAGAACCAGAGGTTGTAGAGAGTTTCAGGGAGAGCATAAGGGAACAATTGACAGGAATGGGGGAAAGAAATACAGTAGAAGAAGAATGGGTAGCTCTGAGGGATGAAGTAGTGAAGGCAGCAGAGGATCAAGTAGGTAAAAAGACTAGGGCTAATAGAAATCCTTGGGTAACAGAAGAAATATTGAATTTAATTGATGAAAGGAGAAAATATAAAAATGCAGTAAATGAAGCAGGCAAAAAGGAATACAAACGTCTCAAAAATGAGATTGACAGGAAGTGAAAATGGCTATGCAGGGATGGCTAGAGTACAAATGTAAGGATGTAGAGGCTTGTCTCACTAGGGGTAAGATAGATACTGCCTACAAGAAAATTAAAGAGGCCTTTGGAGATAAGAGAACCACTTGTATGAATATCAAGAGCTCAGATGGCAACCCAGTTCTAAGCAAAGAAAGGAAGGCAGAAAGGTGGAAGGAGTATATAGAGGGTTTATACAAGGGCGATGTACTTGAGGACAATATTATGGAAATGGAAGAAGATGTAGATGAAGATGAAATGGGAGATAAGATACTGCGTGAAGAGTTTGACAGAGCACTGAAAGACCTGAGTCAAAACAAGGCTCCGGGAGTAGACAACATTCCATTAGAACTACTGATGGCCTTGGGAGAGCCAGTCATGACAAAAATCTACCATCTGGTGAGCAAGATGTATGACACAGGCGAAATACCCACAGACTTCAAGAAGAATATAATAATTCCAATCCCAAAGAAAGCAGGTGTTGACAGATGTGAAAATTACAGAACTATTAGTTTAATAAGTCACAGCTACAAAATACTAACGCGAATTCTTTACAGACGAATGGAAAAACTGGTAGAAGCGGACCTCGGGGAGGATCAGTTTGGATTCTGTAGAAATGTTGGAACACGTGAGGCAATACTAACCTTATGACTTATCTTAGAAGAAAGATTAAGAAAAGGCAAACCAACGTTTCTAGCATTTGTAGACTTAGAGAAAGCTTTTGACAACGTTAACTGGAATACTCTCTTTCAAATTCTGAAGGTGGCAGGGGTAAAATACAGGGAGCGAAAGGCTATTTACAATTTGTACAGAAACCAGATGGCAGTTATAAGAGTCGAGGGGCATGAAAGGGAAGCAGTGGTTGGGAAAGGAGTGAGACAGGGTTGTAGCCTCTCCCCGATGTTATTCAATCTGTGTATTGAGCAAGCAGTAAAGGAAACAAAAGAAAAATTCGGAGTAGGTATTAAAATTCATGGAGAAGAAGTAAAAACTTTGAGGTTTGCCGATGGCATTGTAATTCTGTCAGAGACAGCAAAGGACTTGGAAGAGCAGTTGAACGGAATGGACAGTGTCTTGAAAGGAGGATATAGGATGAACATCAACAAAAGCAAAACGAGGATAATGGAATGTAGTCAAATTAAATCGGGTGATGCTGAGGGAATTAGATTAGGAAATGAGACACTTAAAGTAGTAAAGGAGTTTTGCTATTTATGGAGTAAAATAACTGATGATGGTCGAAGTAGAGAGGATATAAAATGTAGACTGGCAATGGCAAGGAAAGCGTTTCTGAAGAAGAGAAATTTGTTAACATCGAGTATAGATTTAAGTGTCAGGAAGTCGTTTCTGAAAGTATTTGTACGGAGTGTAGCCATGTATGGAAGTGAAACATGGACGATAAATAGTTTGGACAAGAAGAGAATAGACGCTTTCGAAATGTGGTGCTACAGAAGAATGCTGAAGATAAGGTGGGTAGATCACGTAGCTAATGAGGAGGTATTGAATAGGATAGGGGAGAAGAGACGTTTGTGGCACAACTTGACTAGAAGAAGGGATCGGTTGGTAGGACATGTCCTGAGGCATCAAGGGATCACAAATTTAGCATTGGAGGGCAGCGTGGAGGGTAAAAATCGTAGAGGGAGACCAAGAGATCAATACACTAAGCAGATTCAGAAGGATGTAGGTTGCAGTAGGTACTGGGAGATGAAGAAGCTTGCACAGGATAGAGTAGCATGGAGAGCTGCATCAAACCAGTCTCAGGACTGAAGACCACAACAATAACAACAATGTAGAAATGTGTGCTGCAAGCAGTCAGATATTTATACAGTGAAATTCTTCATTAACATTTGCCTGTGTAATGGGTGAATTTTTGCTTGTGAACTCTTATGACTGCTTGCTTATAGCAGACACGAGATTACTTTGAGTTCTTCTTCAGTGTTTGAGAGCTTTAGAGCTGCCTATTGTTAAACATATGTACATAATTTCGTCAGTGTCATTCCAACAGATCTTATCGAACTTTAATATCTGTTAGAAATCAGTTTTGACAACAGTTGGCCACAACAGTCAAGATTAGGTACCTTGTGTATGATAACTTTATTGAGAGTGCATATTTATGTTTCATTTTGACTGTATTACACAAACTGCTAAGAAGTACTAACAGCACAACACTGCTAGTATGAACAACCGCGGTAGAACAAAAAACGACGAACAAAAACACGACAGCGACGAGGACTACCAAAGATCATATTGATGCGCTCTTGGTTGGTATGGCGGGGGGGTAGGTGTGGAGGGGGGTAAATGGGCGGGGCTTGTGCAAATGTTCCGGGGCTGTCGCTAACGTTTCCTTAGGCGCTTCAGTCCGGAACCGCGCTGCTGCTACAGTCGCAGGTTCGAATCCTACCTCGGGCATGGATGTGTGTGATGTCCTTAGGTTAGTTAGGTTTAAGTAGTTCCAAGTCTACGGGACTGTTGACCTCAGAAGTTAAGTCCCATAGTGCTTAGAGCCATTTTGAACAAAGCTTCGCGCATTAGTTGCAATACGTCTATCAGCATAAATGTCTTTGTTATTTCTCTCGACCGATCCCTTGACTTGGTTCCAGGTCAGTTCAGACTGTAGTGGTACGGTGGAAATTGTAAAGATGCAGGATTTGATTTGTATGGTGTGCTCAATGGCGTGAAGACTATTGTTTTGAGTGTTTCTACGACGCTTATCACTGGGGCTCGTTAAGACCGCGTCTATGGTACATGAAAATGGACACAGTCCAAATAAAAAGTATTTGTTTTTACAGTTATGTCCTAAAAATTTAATTTCTTATGTTTTATTAATTTAAGCAACCTTCATTCACAATCTTCTATAGATTATCGATAACTAAGAATTCATATTTGCAATGAAAACTAGAGTATTTTGTGCAAGATGTAACTAGAAACAAATACAACGTGCAATTTTCATAATGAGTAGTGATAAGTTATGTGTTAATTAGGATATATTTGATGAGTTTTATGTCTAGAAGACGTAGGTATTCCAAACTGAACGAAAAAAAGACGGAAGTGAGATTTGAACCAGCGATCCGTGGACGTTAAGTTACGATTCTGCAACGCTACCAATTAACTGCACTGTCCTTACTTTATATGTTAAAGCTCTAGGAAAACTTCAAAGGCAACTATATCTATAAAATTGTGGAAACCATTGTGAATAATTTGTTCCGCACAACTTTTGAATGGTGTTCCACGCTCGTTTATCACTACGGTGCAGGAAGCAGCCTCAGTCATTTTCATACTGCGTATTAACTGCGCGACAATCAGAGCACAACAGTGCAGAGATACGACTGTACACGATTTTTGAAATATAAACTATATAACTAAAGTATGATTAAGGAAAATGTTGATGGCTGTTAACACGTTAGAATATCTTAAAGTTTCATTTACACTAACATAATAAGAAGCTATCTAATACATAAGTAGGGCCTACTTCCAAGGAGCGTAACAATACCAGTCTACGTGTACTACGGCTGCTAACCAATCATCGCGTTTGTGTTTGTTTCAGTTTCACGAGGTCACTAAGGCCGGTATTACACTATCATATTTCCTTGTCAAAGATTTGATCAAATATTCGTCAAATATATTTGACAAAGATCGTTGACGTAGCGCTAAAAAGGGGTATTACACTGTCATCATATATTTCGTCAAAGTTCAAGATGGCTGACAACAAGAACTTGTTATTAACTGCAGCAGTTGCATGTCCCACAATTGCACTGTGTACACATGCGGAAGAGAAATAGGGGAAGAAAGAAACGTACCAGGGTGCAACCGTGTGTTTTACGACGACACGATAGACCATTCAACAAAACTTGTTACGTGAGCTTATAGTAGAGGACGTCAAGTCTTAAATCAGTTACTTAAGAATGCATGAGCATACATTTCTGTATGTGCTCAGTGAAGTGTACCCTCATATCACAAAGCGCAATACTCACTTAAGAACTGCTATATCTGCAGAAGACAGGCTCACTGGACACTAGAGATGGGCAAACTGAAACACGTAACTGTTTCGAAACAAATGAAACAGTACAATGTCATGTTTCGATACGCTGTTTCGAAACAGTGAAACAGTTTGTGTTTTGTAATCTAATAAACCCAGACATTTTATCATCTTGAATGTCTACTGTATAGGTATGTCCATATAAACACAAATGAGGTGCGAGAGCGCTAATCATATCGCAGAAAGTATGAAACTATCACTTAGGCGGCTTGGCAGTTTCGTATTTCATGCAGCAAATGCGCTGCTTTCGTGTCGTGTGACTTTCATACTTTTCAATTGGCTGAGGACAGCCATAGCTGAAGACAGAAGAACCACCACGAACGGAACTGGAGGTGGGAGCGAACTGCAGAAACAACGGATATGGTACTGGGATTCCCACATTCCGCTAGTATGGGAATATACCCATCCTGCTAATTCCCATGTACACAAAGGGAATCATTGTGGACAACAGGCACAGTGACTATAGACTCACAAATAATGCCAAATAATTCGAATAAATAACAAAATATAACAGAAAAAATTTTGTCTTTCAAGGTGTTTCGAACCGTTACTGTAAATTCACCATGCTTCCCAGCCCTTCCCGTTCACCATTACACTATCAGTGATATGTCAAACAGATTGCTTGCAATTATACCTACATTAAATTTGTGTATATGTATAATAACTGTCACTCTAAGCCTTTTTTTATTCAAAATGTTCTAGGTTTACATGCGTTTCTTAACATGATTACTGTACTTGAACAGAGAAACGTATGTTATAAAAAAAGTGTAGTTTAACTGAATGATTTTCACATATTTATTATTTTGAATGTGAATAGTATGCGTTGTTTTATTGTTTGGTTAATGTTTACAAAGCAAATGTTACGCCATTTCGGAATAGGACAGTCACCTAGAATCGAAGCTTTATTTTCGGATATCTTAAGCTTCATGCTATTGCTTGTCAAAACGATTTCGACACTCTTGAAAGTGTTTCACGAAGTGGTATGTTGTGTTTCAGTACCTGTGCCGAGCCCGAATCTCGTCCGACACAGAGCGGAATGAAACATCACTGTTCCGATACAATCAGTCCGTTGCAAGCACAGGTGGACTGAAACAGCCTTATTTTGAAACAACGAAACAGTTTCTGTGTCTGGCTCGAGATCGAATCTGGTCCGGATATCCGAGACAGGGGCGGAATGAAACACCACTGTTTCGAAACAGTGAACCACAGCCGTTCCGAAACACTGAAACAGTTCCACGTATCGATACACTGTATCGAAACATAGAAACAGTGGCCAAGTCTACGTGGACACACTCCTATTCCTTGTTACAGGACCGAGCGGGGTGGCGCAGTGGTTAGACACTGGACTCGCATTCGGGAGGACGACGGTTCAATCCCGCGTCCGGCCATCCTGATTTAGGTTTTCCGTGATTTCCCTAAATCACTCCAGGCACATGCCGGGATGGTTCCTCTGAAAGGGCACGGCCGACTTCCTTCCCAATCCTTCCCTAATCCGATGAGACCGATGACCACGCTGTCTGGTCTCCTTCCCCAAACCAACCAACCAACCTTGTTACAGGAGAGAGTTAGGTTAGGTTAGGTCCGGTCTCCATCTTCTTAATCTATTTTTGTATTCATCAGCTTCATACATCTCTATTAATTTTGTAGTTGTCGGTACACACCAACTGTATTTACCGGCAATGTTTATTAAAACACTACTGATGAAAGAACGCTGCAACGATGCTAGCTAGCATTCCACGTGGTAACATGTCACATTGCAGTGAACAGAAGACAAGCGACTTCTTTGATCAAATCTACAACGAGGCCCTTGATTTGATAAAATATTTGACGACATTTGACAAAGTTCCCTATTACACCATAACATTTCTTTGCAAAGATATTGGACAAAGAAATTTGATAGTGTAATACTGGCCTAAGCGGAGGGTGCTGGGCGTGGATGCTTGTAATTGGCTGCTGAGACAAGCACCGCCTCCTTTACCCAGAGCAGCCAGCTTATAGCGTATAAAAGCAACGAACACGTAATGGATTAATGCATCGCAGAATTGACTTGAAAGTTCATGGCGTGTCGCTAGAAGAAAGAGGTACAGTCTCTTCGCTCATTTTCATAAATGATACTAACAATCACGGCGCACACGAATTAACATCACATTCACAACGGCTACATACTATTACGACAGGCAATACTTTTATGTAGCTACGGTTGGTAACGAGCGTAAACATTCCGGAGCGGCACGAAGTCAGCCGATTTCCACCGGTCACAGAGGGGCCAAGTAAAAGTGAGCGAGCAGTATCACTGCGTTTCCATTAATCGCTAACTGCTGCAAATGTAGAGAGGGGTTGGGTGAAGGGTCTAATAGGCCGTCTCCGAGCAGGTAGCGATGCAACTTACTGCGGTTGCCAGCAGAACGGCCGCGCTGAATACCTGGACCATGTCTTCGCTGGGACTCCCACCGGTGCACTGCTGACAAAACTCGCCCCTCCGAGATAAACATTCTGCAACTATCTGCGTTCACTTGACCGCCCTGGATTGTCAGTATAGTCGTCACGGGTCATTTTCAGCGCTGGTTATCGGCTCGGGTTCGGGCAGCTGTGACGGCAACTCGATGTTCCTCCAAGAACAAGGACGCGTTATCTGGCCTCTGCCCCGAGCAGGAACGCACCGATTTTCCTGGTTGTTGCTCAGCAACAAGCCGCGATGTCGTGTCGGCATCTGCAACGCTCATAGTAGAAGTTCTTGTTCAATATTTAACTATAAGTGTTGTTATGTATCGTTCATCTAACATTTTCGAGGATTACTGAAGAATGGGATACAAACCGTCGGCTTGGACCAATGACGTCAGAAGTTACCACAGATTATGCATTGCACAGATTTAACGGCAAACACGAATGACGTCAGAAGTTACCACAGATTATGCATTGCACAGATTTAACGGCAAAGACGAATGACGTCAGAAGTTACCACAGATCATGGACTGTACAGATTTAACGCCAAAGACGAATGACGTCAGAAGTTACCACAGATCATGAAGTGCAGAGATTTAATGGCAAAGACGAATGTTGAGAAAAAAAGAATGTAGAACAGAGACAAAAGGTGGTAGACATTTCACGTAAATTCATATTTCCAAAATAATGTTAAGAATATCGCTTCTTTGAGTCCTAGTATCTTATTCTTCTGTTGACCTACACAGCTCAACTGAAGTATGGGATACTAGAGCCAAAAAAAAAAAAAAGGGACAGAAGTAATGTTAGCATTGTATACCTCAGTTGACATAAATGAGTTGCATCCCAAACGTCAGCTTATCTTTACAGATTAACTGCAGTAGGGCATACAAATTTAACGCATGTCGACTTTTTCGTCTTCGCTAGCACTAGCTTCAGTTGACCTAGGGATACAAATTTTACCGGTATTGCTTTTTTCGCCTCTTCTACTATTTGCATCCTATTCTTGTGTTGATACTAATACTAGCGAAGGTGGAAAGGCCGACATACGTAGAATTTGTATCCCACACTTCAGCTGACCTATATGGGTCAACTGAAGAATAGAATGCTAATACTAGCGAAGACAAAAAAATCGACGCACGTAATATTGGCATTCTGTACCTCAGTTGAACTACGCGAAAGTGAAAGAAAGCGACATACATAAAATTTTTATCCCATACTTTAGTTAACCTATATAGGTCAACTGAAGTATAAGATACATTTTTTTTCTCGCCTTAGATACTAATGGTATCGGCTGAAAATTTCCACAGTAGTACTAGCGACGGCGAAGAAACATACATCAGTAAGTTGACCTATGTAGTTCGACTGAAGTATAGGACACTAGAGTAGCTAACGAAGGCTAAAAACGCGACATAGGAAAAATTTGTATCCCGTACTTCAGTGGACCTGTATACGTGAACTGAGGAATGGAATACTAGCGCTAGCGAAAGCGGAAAATAGCGACATACGCAAGATTTGCGTCCCACACTAGGACATACCTACATAGGTCAGCTGAAGAACAGGGTACTACTACCTTCGAAGTTCAACTGAGGCACAGGATGCCAGTGTTACGTATATCGTCTTTTCGTCTTTGCTAGCACTAGTATCCTGCTCTTCAGTTGATCGATATACGTCGACTAAAGTAGGGGACACAAACTTTTCGCACGTCGGTCTTTTCGCCTTCGGTAGTGCTAGTATCGACTGAAAAATATGGTAGTGATAGTAGTGCTAGAGAAGGCGCAAAAAAGCGACACCTGTAAAATTTGTATTCCATACTACAGTTGAAGAACCCTGCTTCAAATCTTCCATATTCATAGGAATAGATAAATCCATACCTACAAACAAAAATCAAAAAATAAAAATTGCCCAGAATCAAAAACAATTATTCCAAAATATCTCAAACTCACTAAGAATGAAAATAAGTAGCAAATGAATTGGAAAGAACAAACGATTTAATACAAGCAAAAAAACTTGTTCACACTGACTGGTGCTGTCTTTTAAGAACACATTCATTTATTTGAATTTACAATGATGACACTTCACAACAGAAGATAACCACTTTATACCTACGTCTCCAAAATAAGGACATCAATATCTATGAGTAAACTAACATGTCATTGGTCAAAACCGACGGGAGTATTGGAGCAAGGCAGGTTCCTCGCCAAAGTACCGTTAGCCAAGGTGGCGGGAAAAAGTGCCACGCCGCCCCCCCTGCCACACCCCCCCCCCTGCCACGCCCCCCTCCCCCCTGGTGGGAAGTTCAAATTCCATCAGGACAATGGAACCTCTACTATCCTAAGAAAATGGCGGGAAAGAAAGGTCATTTGGGTTACCTCCACTAACCTAAGTCACCCGAACGCCACTTCATCCTAGGAACTGGCGCCAAGCTTGAATTTTGGTGGGAAGATAGGTCAATTGGGCTACCTCTACTAACCTAAGAAAATGGTGCAAAAGAACTTGGGCTACCTCCACTAACCTAAGTCATCCGACTGCCACCTCTTCCTAGGGATTGGTGAGAAAAGAACTCAGCCTGCACTGGGCTGGTGGAGAGAGGATGGAGTGTACTTTATTTATTTTGGAACAATTTATTAAAGGATGGAGTATACTTATTACACTGATACAAAACACATCATCTGACATGCTTCGGATCACATCACACAGCCTACAGACATGTGAACCACTAAAAGACTGCAAACATGCTTGCTAATCGCCAACTGTCGAAACCATGCACCAGTCTTTATTTAAACAATTTGAGCCACTATTGCCGTCCGGTGTGTTCGCCATGAGGTCCAGAGCCCAACTGACCTAGTACACAGTACCACCGCCAGAGAATGCTATCATCCCTCTCATCAGTTCGACCTCTTTTTCTCTCCTGTGATTCTAACAGGACACGTCTGACATTCCTAGCCTAAGAGTGTGCATAGTGACAACACAGCGCATAGCCCGCACGCGCATATAGACGTCGCATCTCTATCTAAATAAGAACCAAGTCATCTTCTGAGCCATGCACGTGCGTGTTCACCACTGCTCACGTCATCCCCATCCCTACCTGCACTTCAGCGAAGACCTATCTGCGGAGCCACTCACCCTCGCAGACGCTATAGAAAAATTGTTCCACTGCTCATGACATATGTGTGTGGCGTGTATACTGACATCACAGATTATGCAATAGAATTCTGCTTGCGATTGTAGCTGTACTCGTGCGACATGTGTAGCCTGCGCGTACATAGTGACATTACAGCGTACAGCCCGCATTGTATTTTATTCCATCACTCACAACGTGTTTGTGTGACGCACATACTGATGTCACGGTTGTGCTGTTGTTTTCCCTGATCGAGTCGTCAAGTTACGGCTTCCTGTGGCGTTTACCATCTTTGATGCCGAATTGTTTGCGATCTTGCGGGCATTGTAGCAGATGAGATGTGTTCCCAGTCTTAAGTTTCTCATCTGTTCTGACTCCCTGAGTGCCCTTCAGACCATGCAACACCTGTACCCAGCGGATACGGTCATCCAGAACATCCATGATGCCCTACTCCACCTGCAACGGCAGGGGAAGGAGATTTCTTTCTGCTGGGTGCTGGGACACGTGTGTATTAGGAGAAATGAACTGGCAGATGTGGCTGCCAAAGATGCATATTTCCTCCCTCACTTTGTTGAATGTGCCGTCCCCCTCCATGCTGTTACCTCCCTTTCGCGTTTTCGTGTTATGCGTCAATGGGAAGAGAAGTGGCTGGCAGTCGGTGAAAATAAGCTGCGTCTGGTCAAGGCCACCACGCGGCCATGGCGTAAGTCCTACCAGTCATGCAGGCGGGATGTTCTTCAAAAATGGCTCTGAGCACTATGGGACTTAACATCTATGGTCATCAGTCCCCTAGAACTTAGAACTACTTAAACCTAACTAACCTAAGGACAGCACACAACACCCAGCCATAACGAGGCAGAGAAAATCCCTGACCCCGCCGGGAATCGAACCCGGGAACCCGGGCGTGGGAAGCGAGAACGCTACCGCACGACCACGAGATGCGGGCATCGGGATGTTCTCCTCACTCGCCTCCACATCGGGCACAGTCCCCTAACGCATGGTTTCTTACTCCGGCGGGAGGACCCCCCAATCTGCAGTGCTTGTGGCGTCCAGATTACTGTCCGCCACATTTTACTTGACTGTCTTTTATTCTCTGACCAGAGGGCAGTGGTTTTCTTGCCACCGGATTTGTCCTCTCTTTTGCAAGACGACGCAACGACTGTGGTTAAGGTCTTACGGTTTTTGTGTCCTGTCCAAGTTGTTGCCTCGGATTTTAGGGAGAGGATTTTAATGTGCTGCTGGGTGACTGGCTCACCCAGGTTTTAGGTAAGAGGGGCCGCCAGTCACGGTTATCTACTTGTTTCACTTCGATTTCTGTTCTCTTTTCCTTTTTCCCTTCCTTTTTTTAGTGCGTTTCTTCTCCTCTTGTTTTGCCTCTGTATGTGAGGATTTGGAACTGCGTCAGGTCTGTGTCTTTTAGCCGTTCTCCTTGTTCGCTGTCCGTCTTCGTCCCTTCACCGCATGTTTTCCTGTTTCTATGCGTTTGGGCGCTGATGACCACGCTGTTTAGCGCCCGAAAATCTCAAACCACACACACACTATGCAAATAAATCTGCTTGCGATTCAAACGGAACAAGTGCAACGTGTAGCTGATGCATCGCACATCTACAAAGTTCTCAAGTCACATCGGTATCTAAAATAAGAACCGAATCAAACTCTCCGAAATTGTACACTGCATCAGAAATACTCAACGTCAGCTTTCTTGATGTCTCAGCTTGTATGCATAAAAATTCACGCCCTAACATTAGCTGTTTACCAAAATAGCCCAGAATTTCATCTTTTCTGCTGTATACCATTCCTAAATACTAAAAAAATCACCATTTTATCATCTCGATATATTCTAAATGATTTGCTTCAGCGTTTACGAAGCTAGTCTAAGTGTAACAAACAGTAGTCTTAATACCAGCAACCAAGAATTCCATGTATATAGCATTCACATTCAAAAAAATCACCAAGCTCGCATACTTTGAGCGAGATGTATTAAATCCTTGATCAAGACTATATCTAATTATGTTCACCTCAGATGAGTCCGTAATATACTTATAATGACTTCAGATTCAAAGGTTGAATTCAAAATCATCCAGTGTGTATTCCGAATAGCATCTTCACTCATAGTATGAATTCTTTCGCTGTAAATCGATAAATTATCATAGGTTCAGGTCTCCTCGAGGTACGGGAATCATCTGGCTAGTTCAGCTTTCAGTCACTAGGAGTGTTACTGAGCTCACCCCCCACCCCCCCAAAATGTTCAACACCCATTGTTTCACACTGAGATCATATGATACTACGTCATCACATTTATATAAGGAACTGCTTTCCATTAGTCTTTCTCACTCATCCATTGTTCGTCGCATCGTTCACTCGTTTGTGTGTGTGTTTGCTATTTCTTTTATCCTTTCAAAGATGAAGAGGAGTGCAAACAGTCTTGCTCACAGTTCTGATGAGGTCAAACGCATCCGCTCATCCGAGACCCAGGGTAAAATATCATTAACTTTTTCTTTTTTATGTGTGATCAATCTTCTGCACCTCAAAACGAAAATTGCTTCAGTTCTTGTGCGTTCGTCTAGCTCAATTTTTATTTCTCTCTCTCTCTCTCCTACACTATATTCAATCCTTTGTTTCAGCTTTCGAGACAGACATTTCAGGAGAAATAAATTCGAAGGTTGTGGAGGAGATGTGGGAACAACAAGACTCTTCATCATCATTTCAAAACTGTGAGTTTCAATTTATTGATCTTCTTATATTGTTATTCTGTCCTTGAATCCTACTTTAGATTATATGTACAGACAAGTGATGGAGATGGCATAACCTTGCTCAGTTATTGTTTTAGAACATGTTTGTTTCATGAACTTCCTTTGCTTAATTCATGTGCTTCATGTTACAGAGTCTGTAGATCCATATCCATCCTCCTCACCAGTGCCCACGTGGGTGCAGAAAATGGTCGAGGAGCAGGGATATACAACACCCAACTGCGTGCAAGATGTACTCTTCGACACAGATACTTGGGAGGTGATGCAGTCCTGTTGGCAGGGCCAATTAGGTATTACCATTACTATTATAATTATTATATCAAGATGTGTTCTATTCCTAAAATAATATCGATCTTACTAATTATTGCCTCCATTCCATCTGTACAGAACCAACTGCTCAGCACATGGTGTGTGCTCCCGCACGCGGGGTTGCAAAAGTGTCAGGTCCCTGCCATCACGCATTGCCGGCTCGCACCCCTTTGTTGGCTGCTCATCAGAGGTTGCAGGAGGCTGCAAGCACCTCTGCAAGGGGATGCGGGCTAAGTGACGGTCGGGAAAGTCCACCTGCACCTGAAACAAGCCCGGGCTGCTCTCACTGGGAAGCGGCTACCACAGCCGCCCCCACCACCACCACTGCTGCCCCGGGTCCCACCCCAGCAGCAGCAACTGCCACAGCATCGCTCTTGCATCCATGGGTCGCCCTACCTCAGACTAGTGGTTTAGGGCTGCAGCAGCCAGACTGCTTGCAGAGGTCTGATTCCACGACACCTCCTCCGCAGCCGTCACATCCTCGCTGTCAGCAAAAGGTGTGTGTACCAAAGCACATACGTCTCCCTACAGCAGATGCACCCCCACCAGCCGTGTCATCAACAGGATGTACTCCTAATCATAGTAGTAGTAATAGTAATATTGATTATTCTATGGCTAGCGGTAGTCCTATTGACAGTGAAGGACATCAGAATAATGGTATAATGATCCCTCTAGAATACTCAGCAATTGCCAGGGCTTTTGAGGGGCGCATCTCATTCACAAGGATTGAGAATCCGGGAGGGAGGCATCGCAACCTTGTCGGGTTTTTAGAAACATGCCTCCCTGTCTTGGAGACCAAGCTCCTCAAAGTCCTAGACGATCCAAGATTTAAAGCCATTAAATGCAGTTCAGTGCTATGCTGTGGGTTTAATCACCCACCTAAACATCCAGGTGATGCAGACGCTACAACTCTGCACTATATATGGGGTGATGATAATGGCGTTATTTCTCGAAGAACATCCATTGCTGAGTGGTATCATGGATCCACCTTGAGCACTATTATGGCCCGATTTTCCGAGATGGAAATATGCAGGTTCGCTAAAGCTCTCAGCCATATACCACAACCTGACATCCATATACATGTCTATGATCCGGTAAATGGAGGGTCCAGTTATATTAAGCTTCCTAAAGATACAGCTAACAAGAAGGCATGCATTAATGTCGAAAATCAGTATGATAATGCTTGTTTTGCATGGTCAATCCTGGCTTGTGGGAGAAAGTACGATCGAAGGGATCATCCACAGTATCCAAACAGTTAAAAAGTCTGTGATATTAAGGTATCTTATAACTTTGATGGTGTAGAGTTCTCTGTAAAGATCCAGGACATACCTAAGTTTGAGGCGCAGAATACCAGAATATCAGTTCATGTTTATGGCCTGGAGAAGAATAACGACAAGTCAGATGAGCAAGACAAGCACACCATCATCGACCCCCTCCATTTCTCAGAAATTGCAGGTGAGTGTGAGCTGCATGTAAACATGCTCCTCTTCTCTGAAGGTCATAATTATCACTATGTTTGGATCAAAGACATGTCCTGACTCCTTTCCTCCCACTTAAATAAACATGATCATAAACAACATATTTGTTTAAGGTGTCTGAATTATTTTTCGTCAGAAGAGTTATTAGCTATAGACCTATTAAATTGTGCTTCCAAGGACCCAATACATGTTATTATGTATTTGCACTTGGCTAGTTTCGGTATGAAGAATGATCTGGTCAGTGTCCTGCCTGAAAGTGTTGAGAAGTACATTTCTTTCTCAAAAGAAAATGCTCACCACCAGCACCGATGTCCTTTTGTAGTGTATGCCGACTTTGAATGCCTACTGGCTCCTATTACTCGTTGTGAAGGGAACCCCTTAGCCTCACATACAACCTTCACACAAAAACACATACCTTACGTGGCAGCGTTCCCAGTTGTATGTGGATATGATTCTAAACTTAACTGCTACGAGTCTTACGTCGGGGACGATCCTGCGATTTGGCTTCTCACTGGGCTTGAAAAAATTTCATGGGAAGTTGATAAGCTCTGCAGCACCAACATTCCCATGACCAAATCAAAGGAATTGTATGAAAACGCGGTTAATTGTCGTATTTGTGGGCTACCGTTAGATAGAAAAGTGGAAACTCCCCGTAGATATCATTGCCATCTTACAGGAAAGAAATGCAATTTGAAGTATAAGTTACCACGGCACATACTTGTCTTTTTTCATAATTTGAGTGGGTATGACGCTCATTTTCTCGTTGAGCACTTGGCTAATTTCGGTATGAAGAATGATCAGGTCAGTGTCCTGCCTGAAAGTGTTGAGAAGTACACTTCTTTCTCAAAACAAATGACGTCAAAAATTACGCTTTATGCAGACTTCACTCCAGAAACCCGTTGAAACTTAACCTCGGAATGGTATGCAGATCACCCGATCTCCATTTCCTGATCCTGATGAGGAAAAGTTCCAACTTGCGACTAGGAGAGGAGTTTTCCCATACGAGTATGTTGATAGTATGCCAAAACTCAATGAAACCAGGCTTCCCGACATATCTGCATTTACCAGTACTCTCACAGGTGATGCCGTAACTACAGCAGATTATGAGCATGCCATGAATGTCTCGCGGGAATTCAACATTCCCAGTTTGGGAGAATATATGGACACAGACATGCGTTTGCTTGCAGATGTTTTTGAAAAGTTCCGGAGGGTATATATGGCCACGTACTCTCTGGACCCCAACTTGTATTACACGGCACCTAGGTTGTCCTGGGACGCCACTCTCAAAAAAATGGGGCACAGCATCAAACTTTTGACTGATGCTGCAATGCTTCTATTTTTTTAGTGTGGGATCCATGGGGCACTTTGTCAATGCGTTCACAGGCATGCCAAGGCAAATAACCCACGGATGAGTGTCAGGTTTAACACATCCCTTGATTCGAGTAACATAATGTACTTAGATGTTAATAACTTATACGGGCACGCCATGATGCAGCCACTGCCAGTTGGTGGGTTTCGATGGGTGCTCGAAAACGAATTGAAGGGATTAGGTGGAAAAATAATGGATGTTGCGGCTGATTGTGATGTAGGATATGTGCTTCAGGCTGACATTACATATCCTAATAATTTGCATGGAGAGACAAGCGACTTGCCATTATGTCCAGAGCAACAAATTCCATGAGGAAGCACCATCCCTAAACTGTTGGGTACTGTTGGAGATAAGCAGAAGTATATTATTCATTATTGTAATCTCCACCAGTGCCTCAGCTTAGGGCTGAAGCTTGTTAGAATCACCAGGGCTATCTCCTTCGAGCAATCCCCCTGGTTGAAGGAGTATGTAGAACTAAACACCGAAAATAGGGCGGTCGCAAGTAATGATTTTGAAAAAGATTTTTATAAATTAATGAACAGTTCCATTTTCGGGGAAACTATGCAGAATGTAAGAAATGAACGCAATATTTTGATTAGAACTGCATGGGAAGGACGTTATGGCGTGAGAAAGTGTATCGCCATGCCAAATTTTAAGCATGCCACCATATTCAATGAAAACTTTGTTGCTGTGGAGATGTCGAAGACTGCAGTAGAGTTTATGAATCCTATTTATTTGGGGATGTGCATATTGGATAGCTCCAAATTCTACATGTACTGCTTCCACTACGAGTTTGCGAGACTTCACTTCGTAAAACCAAAGTGCTTTATATGGATACAGACAGCTTTATCTACTTGATCAAGAACTGCAATCCATATGAAGTAATTAGGTCCCATGGTAAAGAATTCAACACATCTTCTAATGAGGTCGATAATCCTTATGGTATTGTTCCTAAGAACAAGAAGATTATCGGTCTCATGAAAGATGAGGCGAATGGTTTATTGATAGTAGAGTTTGTGGGATTGAGGTCCAAAATGTACGCATATCGTACAATAGACGGGAGCACCCAGAGGCGAGCAAAGGGTGTTTTATATATATATATATATATATATATATATATATATATATATATATATATATATATATATAGAACTTGTCTCGTTAAGTTGGAGCCACTCAATTAATAAATTAGTTCGTGGAAAACGTCTACTTCAAAAGAAAAAAAAATTAGGGCCATCTAGTTAAGTAGAAGAACGTTAATTCACAGAGCAGCTCCGTTCAATATAGTCTGTTTGGATGGAATTTCATTAGTAATAGTATTTAGCGTGTAAGGTAGTCAGTACCTCTGCTTTAGTTTTAAGTATGGCTCTATAACCGACATTTCCTTCGAGCAATCTCCAACATGTGTTGGTTTCTAGTAATAATAATAAGTTGAGAGCATCACTGCATTGAGCTGAAATGTATCTCAAGAACTATAAATATACTGCACATCACGAACTAAATTGAAATCTCTAGAACTGAATTGAAATGTATAAAGGAAAACAATTCGTTACCCTAAATCACTGTTGTTATTTTAAAAAAAAACCTAATCATTATGTTCTTGCCAAAATATATCTGTGAACTTTCTGCAGTTACATCTGCTTTGCACGCGCACGCGTCTGCAAGACGTAGTGCCTTTAACACACACATTTTCAGAGAATTCACTACAGGCGATGGGCGAGGAATGAAAACGCGCACCTATTAATAGCACAGGTAGCGCTACCCCCCAGGTGACAGTGCACAAAGTTTGTGGTAATTGGGTCAGACAGCTACAGTGGAATGCAGGTATAGATGGAGGTAGGTGTAGTATCATGATTAAACTTACATGCTAAGGACATAGGTCTCAAAAACAAAAAGTATGCACGGATCTTTAGGGAAGAAAAATTGTTTACTCGTATTTCTCGTCCAACTTAAAAGTAATTTTGCATTTTCATAAGCAAATACAATAGCACTTTTTTGATATATGTTCTTGAGTCGATGGATAGAAGGAAAGTTCTAGAACTCCAGGGCTTGAATAGAAGCAAATTTGAAGATTCGACGCATCCATGAGATCTTCTCCTTCCCCTTCATGTAGACGATGGTGTCCATGCAATCGAATAATTTAAGCACAGTCACCATTCCTTTATAGGGTATGCCGGGATTGTCCCAGTGAATTCCGTGATAGAAATGTGTCAACCACTTTGCACTCTTCTGTGTCTTAGAGCACCTCACTTACTTGAAAGATCTTGGTGATGCAATGTTTGCTGAGAATGTCTCTATTATTCCAGAATCCTGTGTGTATGCTACAAACACAACATCTTTAAATACGAACTGTCTACGCTCATCGTCATAGAAACCCTGAGCTTCCACAATGATGTTCACACCATGACACATCATCGTAAAATGCTCTAGGTATGGTGCAGCACCTATTCATTTATACAGTTTGCTGCACACCACCGGTAAGTGGACAGTAGTTGATCACACGGTCATGTAGAACTAGAGCATATGCAGCAGTGTGTTCTGAGAAATTTATAGATGATTCAAATTCAGTTTGCACATCTATAGGTCCAGACTTAATTATTTCATTCTGTTTCGATCAGTGAAAGCTCTTTGAACTTACTCAGACTGAGTAGACACCCTCCTCCCTCTCGTTTGGCAATTTCATAGTAAGAAGAGCAAAACCTTGCATACATTTCATACGCTAGACTCTATACATTTTGATTCCACTACAGATGTAGATTGTCATATGGATAGAATTCTGAATTGACGTAGACTTTTGTATTAGTTAACCTGCAGTTGTCGAACACGGTGGAATCATTTGCTATATTACCTCTTCTATCAGTCTGAAACGCAAGTATGATGAATCTAGGTGTCTCTAGATGGCTGGAGGTTTTAATAGTCCATGTTTATCTGCTTGCAGTCGGTAACACAGGGTAATCGAAAATCTTCCATGAGCCAAATGTCAGTGACAGAAATGCACCCGAATTCAGGACTTTTGAAAGCTTCATACGCACGTTGTCTGATACACTGATGTAAGGCATTTTCCATATTATCTTGCTGATCGTGATCATATTCTCCTCTTGAGCTCCTTGAACGTATGAGTTATTGTCCGTCGCACTCCACACCAGAATGAGTTCCTGTGTAGCGTTCATAATAATCTGTCTCATGTCCTCAAAGTACCCCATAAGCATTTTTAGAGGTATGCAGGCTATAAATTGCTTGTACTCTGCAACTGTTATATCCTCTGGATCATCTATGAACCATCCTGCATTTTCTGAACAATGCAAATCCGCTGGTGATGCCGAGATGTATGTTTTAAGGGTTGATGTTATGCCGACATTGCATGTACAGTCGATCTCAGACACACTGAGTTCATAGCGTATGTCTTGGAACAGGAATGCTAAAGTGCTATGTGTCAGCTTCGATCCCACTGTATCGCTTTCGGCGGTTTTCTTGAATGACCCCTCTAGATATATGAAACTCTTGCATCGAAGTGTGAGTGCGTCTAGGTGCTGGATGACAATTCTGATTTCATCGTTCTTGTTAAACATGGTTGAAGCGTAAGGTTTATGAGATAAGTATTCTGGATGTATAATTCCCTCACCATACCCTACTGGACTGGTTATATTGAGTGAGGACGTCATTGTGCGGCTTCAGTCCAACTGATTTAAGAAACTCATAGTTTGCACGCGTTATCACTTTGCTGTTCGGTAGCGAAGTGGCATGGTGTGGATTGTGTGCACTTGTTTTATACCGTACGCCCATCCTGCCTTAGATGTAATTGTAAAATGATTTCCTCGCCACGAAATTCAACAAGTTGATTATTCTAGTCAACAATACGTAGCTCCAAATAGTCCAGTGCCTGAGCTGTCACTGAAAGGTACATTTGCATTGGCAGGTGTCTCAACAATCTTATACCCTGTTTCAACTGAGGGGAGCAATCCGTAAGTAGTGTGAATCAGACTATCGTTGAGATAGAAATTCATTGCAATGTTACACTCGAGACAGATTGTGCTGATGGGGAGTATGTCCACTGTCTGATCTGACTTGCAAAATTTACTTGGATCCTTCTTCTAAATCTGTACTTTTATGAAACCTAGCAGGCACCCTATTGAACCTTTCTGGTTAAAGTCAATCATTGTATTTATAGTCCTTATTTCAGATTTAAGTGTATGGATGTTTGCACGTAGTTCAATACCTTTTCCAGACTATTTTAAGACTTCATTTAAATCGTCACTATCGTATGCAGCCGGTTCTATTTCCACAATATCTTTTTCACCATCAATATCCAGATGCAGTTTATTATTAGCCTCAGTGATATTTTGGATGCTGTTGTATGTCTCCAGTCCAATCAATGCAGTACTCCATTCACCAACGCTCAAATCAATTGCTGGGAAGTAATTTGCAAGCAATACAGAGATGCTCGTTCTTTTAATGACAAAGTGTACAACATTGCATCTGAACCTCAACTGGTGAATGAATGTTGAAACCTCTTCCTTATATAGCATGCTTCTTCTTCTTCTTTGTGAACGTCAAGAGAAACATGATGCATAGATGTCTGCAGAGGTGTGTATTAAAGTCCTGATAGCGTCGATAATTGTAGAGCACACGTCTGCTGTGAGTGAAGTATCGTTGCAATTCTTCTGGTGGTTGCAGGTCACCAAATGAGTCGAAACAATAGACAGCATCTGCATTTTTCATAACATATGACACCCAGTGGGTGCCGGTTCCTCCAGCAACATCTAAATTCACAATGCAGCATTCACTTGTTTTCCACGTAGTCTTCCGTAATGTATCCCGCATAAACACACCACGGAATCTTGGTATCTTGAATTTATCTCTAACAAACTTAAGGAGATCTGTATTTGTGAGTGGTCGATCTGGTAGGACCGCTAATGGGCTTTTTTTATTTACGAATAGACCAAGCCCTTTCCTGTACGGTTTCAAGTATAGTCCTCTTCCAATGGCAGCGGCTTCCATCATGCGGTTATGTCTTCTTGCCTCTTCTAACTGTGCTTGGGAGTTTTGTGCGTTCTTGAGCGTTCAAGCAATAGCTGCGACAACATCACCGAGGGAACCTACCGCCGAGAGCGCGAAGAGGGCCAGGATGAGAAATGGAATAAAACCACCAGATGTCTTGGGTATTAGTAGAACTCGAGTTGCTTTAACCGATCCTCTTCTTCTTCCAACATCTTTCTGCTTCAGTGTGTTTTTAGCTGCATACATCGCTGTCAGGATACACACATCCATGCTCGAGGCAGGATTCGAACCTGCGACCGTAGCGGTCTCGCGGTTCCAGACTGCAGCGCCTAGAACCGCACGGCCACTTCGGCCGGCCTATAGTTCTATCCCTTAACCGACTGAGCTGTATTGACTACACATAGAAAACACCTATATATTTTACCCATGAAGAGTAAATTGATCAATGATCATCTCAATAACTCGTATAGCATTGAAAAAAATTCATAATTGTAATACTTTGATTATAATGAGAGAGGTATGAAATAAAACACAAACACGGTTTGAGATTATATACAGGGTGAGTCGCGTAAGACGTAACACCCCCATTATTCCGGGGGCAATTGCACGTATCGGCAAGCGGTGTTCGGCGAATCATAGCCGACTATGGGGCACATACTTTGGTACATGCACAATAATCACATCGTTTATATTGACCGAGATAATGAGGCAAGTACATGTTTTTTAAATGGGACGCTATACTTTTTTTACGATCGTTCGAACGCTCTGGAAAAGACTCGTATAGTGATGTAACGCATGTTACTATTGTGATTCAAACCTCACTTAAAAGACACTGGGAAATATTGTACGATTGAAGGTGGAGGTGGTTGGAAGCGGCTGCAGACTGTAAACACGCCTCGAGCGAACCACGGGCCGAGTTGCCGTGCTCTATGCAGCATGCACGGCCTGCGCTACGTAAGTAAATCCTCATCCGCCCTCTTTTAAGGGTTCCAATGGCTCTGAGCACTATTGGACCTAACTTCTGAGGTCATCAGTCTCATAGAACTTAGAACTACTTAAACCCATCTAAGGACATCACACACATCCATGCCCGAGGCAGGATTCGAACCTGCGACCGTAGCAGTCCCGCGGTTCCGGACTGCAGCGCCTAGAACCGGACGGCCACCGCGACCGGCGCCCGCCCTCTTTTAAGCAAAGTTTGAATCACAATAGCAACATGCGTTACATCACTATACGCGTCTTTTCCAGAGCGTTCGAATGATGGTAAAAAAAGTATAGCATCCCATTTAAAAAACATGTGCTTGCCTCATTATCTCGGACAATATAAACGTTGTGATTATTGTGCATGTACCAACGTATATGCCCCATAATCCGCTATGATTCGCCGAAAACCGCATGCCGATACGTGCAATCGCCCCTGGAATAAAGGGGGTGTTACATCTTACGCGACTCACCCTGTATATATCAATTATTTATCTAAATATCATACATGGGGTGTAGTATTTCACGAACACCATTACAATCTGTATATATCTTCTTCTTCGCACCAGTACAGTATTTCCCAAATAAAGCTTTTTGACATGCAATAAATTCAGCGCGTATCTCCCTCAAGCCAATAGGAGCCTCACAGTACTCAGATGGAAATGGAAATGTCGTGTGGCTAGGGCCTCCCGTCGGGTAGACCGTTCTCCTGGTGCAGGTCTTTCGATTTGACGCCACTTTGGCGACCTGCGTGTCGATGGGGATGAAATGATGATGATTAGGACAACACAACACCCAGTCCCTGAGCAGAGAAAATCTCCGACCCAGCCGGGAATCGAACCCGGGCCGTTAGGATTGACAGTCTGTCACGCTGACCACTCAGCTACCGGGGCGGACAGTACTCAGATTTTTCACACACACATTTAATCTGTTTCTCTTTGGGTTCAGCGTTCATGTACGAACAAAGGTGCTACTTAAGATCATCAACACGTACACTATGCACACTTAGGAAGTTTACAGAATCATTGTTGCAGAGTCTATGCTAGGCAACCCACAGTTCAGTCTGTCCAATGCAAGACGCGTCCAGATCTATAACTTCAAAAGTGAGGTTTGTCTTAGATAAACGCAGTTGTCACCCAATTTCACACATAATGCTCAGTCATCATACACTGTTGTAATAGAAAGTGTCACACCAATAAGGCGAATGTCTGGGGGAGAGCCGGCCGGAGTGGCCGAGCGGTTCTAGGCGCTACAGTCTGGAACCGCGAGACCGCTACGGTCGCAGGTTCGAATCCTGCCTCGGGCATGGATGTGTGTGATGTCCTTAGGTTAGTTAGGTTTAAGTAGTTCTAAGTTCTAGGGGACTGATAACCACAGAAGTTAAGTCCCATAATGCTCAGAGCCATGTGAACCATTTTTGTCTGGGGGAGAACGAGTTGGGTAATACTGTGGAGTCATTTGCTGATTGATATGGCACTCTGCACGGCATATTTCATTCCAGTCGAACGCGGAAATTGGTAATTTAACACACTTGGATCATTTTCAATCTCCATTCTCACATGCAACCCCCAGACATGATGCGCTTCTATAGCAATGTTCACATGCTTCGATCCACTGGGAGTTAAATTGTATGTGGAGGTGAAAAGTGTAAGTGCACTCGATGCCTTCTTATCCACTGTATCTTCCCTCTGCTGTTGCGCTATCACAGGGGTTTCTGCTGGGATGGGCCTGCTGCCCTCCATCTTGTTGTTTAACACCGCCAGTTGGAGCATTCGATGTGTCAGGGGCAGATTACATGTCCTCATAATACAAATCAATGAGTGGGGCGGACAACAGCAACTCGTTGTTCTGCTCCATCAAGTGGGCTATGTGCACTACCGGATCCCACGTGGCCACTACTGGTTCAGACACATGCTGCTGCTGCTGCAGATGTCGACAAGATGGCAGCCAAAGTTGCTACAGGCATGGACGTGTCAGCAGATCTTGAGATGTTGGCACTCGACCCTGTTGAACAAAGACGAGGAAGCATTAGACATGGATCAAGATGTGACAACATTGAATAATAATAGTAATAATAATACTAAGGTTAACAACAGAGAAAGATGAGATATGGGATGCTTACTTTTCCGTTTAATTCTGTTCTGCAAGACTGTGCTGTGGTGCGACTGCTGTTGACGCTTCATGGTTCTTCTTCTTCTGCTGCTGCTGCTGCTGCTGCTGCTGACTGACTAGACAAGACTGAGAGCCCAGAGCTGCTGAGCCTCACCCATATCTCCTACAATGATATTACCAAATACTACTATCCTGCTGGCTGAACTCGAGCACATGATTGGATTAAGGGTTCCTATTGGTTCCCGCCATTTCCGCCACCCCAGAACGTCATCTTTGATTACGTCACAGAACAGTGCTCTCTGGTGGTAGTACTGCGTACCAGGGCTGGACCTCATGGCGAACACACTGTTTGCCGCCATCTTGCATAATGGTACTTTCGTTATCAGATGACATCATGCCAGCCATCTTGGATTATGTCACAGATGAGAGCGCTGTGTACTGTGTACTAGGTCAGTTGGGCTCTGGAGCTCTTGGTGAACACACCAGATGGCGGTAGTGGCTCAAATTGTTTAAATAAAGACTGTTGCATGATTTTGACAGTTGGCGATTAGAAAGCATGTTTGCAGAGTCTTTTAGTGGTTCACATGTGTGTGGGCTGTGTGACATGACCCCAAGCATGTCAGTATGTTTGTTTTGTATCACTGTAATAAATATAATCCATCCCTTCCTCTCTCCACCAGCCCAGTGCAGGCTGAGTCCTTCTGTCACCAATCCCTAGCAAGGCGTGGCTGTCGGATGACTTAGGTTAGTGGAGGTAACCCAAGTGACCTTTGTTTCCCGCCATTTTCTTAGGTTAGTAGCGGTTGTATTGTCCTGATGGGATTTGAACTTCCCACCAGCGGGGGCGTGGAGGGGCTGTGTGGCAGGGGGGGGCATGGCACTTTCCCGCCATCTTGGATAGCAGTACTTTGGCGCAGAAACTGCCTTGGGGTTGCGTAGTGTCACACGGTCGCCATCTTACGTCATCAACCGATGTCACATTCGCCATCTTGGATGACGTCATCAGCTGACGTCAGTTGATAACGACATCGCCGCCATCTTGGATAACGGTACTTTGGTGCAGACTGGCCGTGCCCCAATACTGACGGGCTGTATCCCATCCATCAGTTGAACCCATTTTCGTTAAAAAGGAAGTGAACATCACACATGGACTGAGCATTAGGCCCATTCTGACTGGTCGACAGCTGCCTGAGGGTGGTACAAGGAATGACACATTAACATTGGAGATGCGACGAGAATGTAGGCTACCTTCCAGCCGCTGTTGCGATGATATTCTCAGGAATGTAAGGACTTTTCCGGTGTAACAATTTCGCGGCGCTTTTCTTTCTTGCCTCGTATTCTTTCGAAAAACTGACCCCACTAAACTAGCAACGGCTGGCTAGCTATGTGCACTGCGCATAGATTGTACATTAGGGTCGACAGCCTCACCTCTCGCTCAAAAGCCCATGTGACAAGGACCATTAACCTATTGAACTCTCTTTTCTTAGACGTTTGAATGCTTCAAACTCGAAGATTAGAGGTTCATTCATCGACTCGGAGAAAGGCAGGAAGATTGTCTACAAATAAGCCATGTCATAAAGAAATGCAGAAAAACGTTAAAGGGGACCAAATAAGAAAGCTATAGCGGAGGAAACACACGTATAGAAATACAGTGTGTTTCGTAAAGTTTGTTCCAATTTGACAAACTCATATTTTGTACATTACGAGAGAATAATACTTGTTAGGACAGGAGTCCAACAACTGTAACTATGACTAGGGCAAGACAAAACACACATAACCACGCAGATCTCCACATGTCTAGCGTTCACTCTTCCGGCTTATGATGGCAGGGACTGGCCATTTGTACATGCAAATGGTTTGTTTAATGCAGCGCATTTATAACGGAATGTGATGGGCTTCCTAACACTTATTTGTACCCACACTAAGGGGTCATTAATCTTATTTAGATTAATCTAGCATATTGCCTATGGTTTGTCTATCCATTTCCCAGAATTATCCTGTGGAAAATTAGTTGTTCAGGATATGCACACAAGTCGTCTGTCCACTTCAAACTGACTCAAAACTTATACTACATCAAATAAGTAAATTAAATGATCAGGATAAATTACTACCTACGAAAAAGACAATGCAGTTACCTTCATCACATTTATTTAAGGCTGAACCCATAGATATTGTAATCACTGACAAAATTAATATTCTCAGAAATAATGTAGAGTACAGATTTTCCCGGTATTGGTACTTCCCCTTCAATGCTTAACACTGCCCTGTTTAATGCATGCAATCTGCTAAGACACCCAGAATGACTGACACCACCGTTGTATGAAATATGAGAAGAAATTACTACCCCAATGAGCAATGTGAAATCTTAGTGTAGAAAGAATAGCACTTGTGATCATAGCAGTTCAGCATTACGTCCCTACAATACCAGAGCGTATACTAGATCACTGTAATCGTAAAAATGAGGCAGTACAGAACGCTGCTTCTCGAAGACTTCGGCGCCAACAGCACTGCCACAGCCCCTCAGATCTCTGGAATACGACTCGAAAATCTTTGATAGCTGACTGCGGTCCGAATATTGCTAAACGAATACTGTCTTATAAATTCGCTGTATGAGAGATGAAATGCACTCTATCACTGTTTGCTGAAGCAGACACGAACTCCCAGCTGTGGGGACAGCTATCTGCCACAGAAGAGAACAGGCCGGCCGCGGTGGTCTAGCGGTTCTAGGCGCGCAGTCCGGAACCGCACGACTGCTACGGTCGCAGGTTCGAATCCTGCCTCGGGCATGGATGTGTGTGATGTCCTTAGGTTAGTTAGGTTTAAGTAGTTCTAAGTTCTAGGGGACTGATGACCATGGATGTTAAGTCCCATAGTGCTCAGAGCCATTTGAACCATTTGAACAGAAGAGAACAAGACAGCATGTCAGTCCGTCATCCACACAGAGCGCGGCCGATCTGAACGAGGCCTAAGACAGAAGACCGCAGACTGACCATGTTTCCCTACTGCTTTTCCTACAGCAAGTCCCGGTTCTACTCCCCCATAAACGTTGATGGCGAATCATATTTCTAGAAGTCACTTTCATCTGCGTGCCGACCAATCCCCGACTTGTATTTTGGTTTTGGAGTCGAAGCTTCTGGGATATATCCTTACTACATCGACGAAATGTCAACCTCCCAATCTGTGTCAGGTCAGTTATATTATCCATGGGAACATTACGTGCCCATGTGTCAACAAGTTAATAGCTAGCAGCGCGGTTGCGGCTGGTCTCAAGCAGTGCGGAATCCGCTGCATTTTGTTTATGCTCACGACAGCCGGGCGTCAGACGCAGTCGGGACTCGGGGTTCCCGACTCAAGCTGCTGCCCCTATTCACTGCTGAAATCCATAAAGAAGGCGCCACGGACTGCTGGTTCTTCCCACGGCTATGCGTCTCAAGAGCTTCCCGGAAGGAAAGCGGTTTGGTATAAGCATACGCTCCCTTTCTTTCTTACACTGAGCTACAGTGAAGAGCCAAAGAAACCAGTACACCTGCCTAATACCCTGTAGGGTCCTCGCAATCACGCAGCAGTGTTGCAGCACTATGTGGCATGGACTCGACTTATGTCAGAAGTAGTGCTGGAGGGAACTGACACCATGAAACCTGCTGGGCTGTCCATAAATCAGCAAGAGTACGAAGGGGTGGAGATCTCTTCTGAACAGCACCTTGCAAGGCATCCCATATGTGCTCACTAATGTTCATGTTTGCGGACTTTGGTGGCCAGCGGATGTGTTAAAACTTATAAGAGTGTTCCTTGAGCCACTCTGTAGCAATTCTGAATGTGTGAGGTATCGCATTGTCCTGCTGGAATTGCCGAAGTCCGTCAGTATGCACAATGGACATCAATGGATGAAGGTGATCAGATAGGATACTTACGTACGTGTCATCTGCCAGAGTCATATCTAGACGTGTGAGGCGTCCCATATCACTCCAACTACACACGCCCCACACCATTACAGAAGTAGTGGAAGAAGGATGGTGCAGCCTCAATCTGCATTGATGCCAAATTTATTCAAGATGGCTGATACAAGACGGTGGCGGTAAATGTGGCAACATCGCAATGCCATCATGGCGGGAAGTTCAAATTTTGACGTTAAAATAGGTCAATTGGGCTACCTCCACTAACCTAACCCCTTCCCCTCCCCCCTCCTCCCTCAGAAAATGGCGGGAACTTCAAATTCCGGCAGGGCAATGCAGCACACCACGGCTACCTACACCAACCTAAGAAAATGGTGGGAAAAAAGATCAGTTTGGCTACCTCCACTAACCTAAGTCATCCGACCACCACCTCTTCCTAGGAACTGGTGGGAAAAGGACTCAGCCTGTGCTGGATAGCTTTATTTTGCAGGCAGTCTTTACATAAACAATTAGAGGCAGTACCTCCATCCAGTATGTTCACCTTGAGGTCTGGAGCCCAACTGACCTAATACACAGTACTGCCACCAGAGGGTGCTATCATCCCTCCTGTGACATAATCCAAGACGGCGGTATGGAGGGGAAAATGGCGGGAAAAGGACTCAGCCTGTTCTGGGCTACTGGAGAGAGGAAGAAGTGTACTTTATTTATTTTGGAACAATTTATTTAGGGACGGATTTCACATATTTTATTTATTACACTGATTCAAAAGGCTCGACCTGACACAATAAATAGTCTGCAGACCTGGAAAACTACTCGTAAACTGTCGAAATAATGCAGTACACTGATGTACAGACACGCAAACAATTCGTAAATTACCGAAATAATGCAGTACACAGCATACAGACACGCAAAGTACTCGTAAATCACCAAAATAATCAGCACACTGATGTACAGACACGTAAACAACTCGTAAATTGTCAAAACAATGCATGTATAGTGCTCTGCAAACACGCTTGCTAATTTTAAACTGTAGAAATAATGCACTGAACAGCCTACAGAACTGCGAACTACTCGTAAATCACCGAAATAATGCGGCACGCTGATGCACAGAAATCAAACAACTCGTAAACTGTCGAAATAATGCATTGCACAGCCTACAGACACGCAAACTACTAAATTGTCAAAATAATGCATGTAAAACGCTCTGCAGACACGCTCGCTAACTATAGCTGTTGAAATATCGCATTGCACAGCATACAGACACGAAAGAACTCGTAAATTGTCTAAAAATAATGCATGTGTAACGCTATGCAAATACGCTCACAACGCTTATACGGCCAAAAATAATTTAGAGCACAAACACTCAGTGCATATAAAAAAGCAACGTATCAGCAAAACACGTGAAACACACACACACACACTTTGCGGGGCCAGCTGGACGCAAGCCAGCGCTGGAGTGCGAGCCATCGATCTCATGTCGCTGCAGATTGCGGCCAGCAGGTGAAAGTCATGTCTATTTTCGGGTATACAGTTAGAGTTCATCAAGTGTTACACTGACGTCACATGTCTATGTAAATAAGCGCCAAGTCACCCTCTGGGATGCGCGCGGGTGTTTACCATTGCTGGTGCAAAACCTGTCTACCTATGGATAGTGGCAACACAGGTCATGCTATAGAAATCTGTTCCAATGCTTCCCAGAATAACATCAGCTGCTTTCTCCCTCGCGATCCTAATGGAACAATCCGTCCATTTCTTACCAGCCCCATCTTGGAATTGGTAAAGTGTCACAGAAATAGTTAACCTTCGCTTTTGTTGAAGCTTTTACGATGTCTCGGCTTGTCTGAATGTAAATTCTTGTCCTAGCCCAGAATAACACAGATTGCATTCTTGCTGATCCCGGCGGAGGTTCGAGTCCTCCCTCGGGCATGAGTGTGTGTGTTTTTCCTTAGGATAATTTACGTTAAGTAGCGTGCAAGCTTAGGGACTGATGACCTTAGCAGTTAAGTCCCATTAGATTTCACACACATTTGAACATTTTGAACATTCTTCCCGATGGTCCTAACGAGGCACCCTGTCCATCATGTATTACCCTTCCTGGAAATCGTTAAGTCCTCCTTTCAACAAACATCTCCGAAACACAAACGTTCTCACCACTATGTAGAGGCTCCTATGCCCCAGCACAAAGGATGTTTGTGAATGAATACAGCATTCTGATTGGCTCTTACTGAATTTACCCACCAAATTACTGATGCTGCCAGTGCGGAAGCATTCTCCGCCTTTTCATCTGCAGATGAGACTTTCAGTGGCAAAAAACTATTTTGTACAGATCGCTATATTGCACTGACAGTTAAACCCTGCAAAAGTGATCTACAGAGCATCAAATAAATCCCACGTATTCACCATGCCGCTGTGTAGCGCCAATGGACGAAACTATCACCGTAAACATAGCCCATGACCGCAGCCGCAGAAGAGCGTGTCAGCCAGAGAGAGAGGAAAGCCGGCCATGGACGACCCTACATCTCAGGAGAACGCTATCAATACTTCCAGTGCAAGAGTATACACGCAACACACACGCTCCCAAAGGCAACTCAATGCAAACTGGGTATTAGTTCACTATTCACCCGCCCAGGGGGAGCCACGAGCCAAATCGTCATAAACCATAAGCTTTCTCCGACTAGCTGAACTGATGTACAAAGGATGGGCAAGCCCCATCTCGGAACAAAGGCGTTACTGTGTCCGGCCCTGACCTGCTTGCTTACTGCTACACTTTCTACGGCCATCCCCAGACTCACAAGATATTGCGAACCAGACACATATTTATCAGTGTAACTACAATTAAATATTAGGATTGCTGCCGCAAATGGTTCAAATGGCTCTGAGCACTATGCGACTTAACTTCTGAGGTCATCAGTCGCCTAGAACTTAGAACTAATTAAACCTAACTAACCTAAGGACATCATACACATCCATGCCCGAGGCAGGATTCGAACCTGCGACCGTAGCGGTCCACACTGAAGCGCGTAGAACTGCACGGCCACACCGGCCGGCTTGCTGCCGCAGTCTGACACCAACCAATGTACTGCATATGACTCATCTTTAAGACTGTAGTTCTGGAACGAATCTCAATATCTATAGTGCACATAATTTTCCACATTAAAAAACATCTTTCATTCACCTTATGGCTATTGATGCGCTGAATCTTCACCTCCCTCACGATTGGACATGCAGTAGCGACCACAGGACGCTTGTACATATACTGCGGAGACTGTTGTACAAAGGCTGGGTTGGTTCCCCTCAGCACAAAGGCGTCACTGCTTCTGGCCCCCACCTATTAGCTTGCTTGCTTTCTACACACATCTCCAGACTCTGGGATTACAAGAGCACATGTATTATCACATGGTTTGCCAGATTATTATACCATATTTCCCTATATCAAGCACATACTGATAGCTTTAACAACATAATTCCGAAGATATAGATTGGAAATTATTTCTCTACAAACCCGAAACTTTAGCGAGGAGGGGCGTGCTATAAACCATTTAATAACTAGAAACTTATCCCGTCTGTAAAGACCTTTACGTGAAAACTCGAAAAAAATAGAGGAAACTGGTATTTCCACTCGCGAATACCGATGTCGGTGAAATAACAGATTCCAAATCATCCTTACTTACAAAGTCAAGTAAGGTGTTTCTCATCTCTAGAGAACCAGAAAATGTGTCCTCCAGCCGTCTTTCACCTCCTAGATGCATTCAACACACACCACAATCGATGTTCTCTCAACCAAATAAAGATGGGAAATGTGAAGAAGCAGTCAATTGGACAATTTACATGGGAGGCAATAATGGTCCAGCACAATCATACGTTCATATTGATTTTCTCAAATTTCCACGCGATCACGAAAGCTGTCCAACAAATGCTAAGTCTTAGTTTGCTATTCAAATGTCTAGAGGACGACACGGTTAAGTCAGCTACATTCCTACATCCCAACAGGCCTTTCCATTCAGAGGGCTCCTGCCATCAACGGGAAATGTGAATCATTCTCGCCACAGGTCACCACCAGCGCGCCACGCACCCCCAGACAGAATCTTCCTAGGAAATCAGTCACATATGTATTTGATCACTATACTTACAATTAAGTGTTACGATAGTGGTCTCAGTTGAATGACGTTCGACAGTTAGTGAAGTATGGGAAATACACTCTGCTGACAGCTGTGCCTCTGGAAATAGAAATATCTGTACCACTCTTATGACTTGACATACTCTTCCCTTTGCTATCACAATATTCCACATCAAATCCATACCTTCCTTACAACTGGAGATAATTATTTCCTTTACACATGTCGGAACACAAACACATACTTTATAAGCCTGATGCTCAAGACGAACCTATCACTCATCCCCTACTATTAAGTACAATACTTCGTCAATAACTTATTGCTGGCGATACGAAATAATACTGACCGAAAATCAACGATGGGTGGACATGTCTCATAAGTTTTTCTTGCGAGTGATACCACTGTGTCTTAGAAAGAGAGGCGTAATCGTCTTACAAACCGCCACATGTTAAAAAATCCGATCGCAGCAACTACTGTATGTTACTGTCACAAGCGGTCTTGGTTCTATAGGTCCATACAAGTATCCGTGTTAAAAGTTATACTGGATTTATAAACTGAGGTATGTCATTACCTCTCAATGAAGTGGTTTTTTCCAGGCAAATACCGTGACACTGTATATAGAAAGTGATCGCTGGAGTGTATAGTATCAGGCCAACAGTGTGGATACACGTCGCCAATGGCGCAACCTCGTAATAAAATTACCTAATTTAGAAAGTGATTCAGCTAAGGAACGTGGTGTGAAACCTGTATTTGCAACTCCCTCACACCGTCGTTGCTAGATATGTCTTCAGTATTTGTAACGCATTCTGTCTTGATACCATGTCAGAGCACCCCATGAACCATGGACCTTGCCGTTGGAGGGGAGGCTTGCGTGCCTCAGCGATACAGATGGCCGTACCGTAGGTGCAACCACAACGGAGGGGTATCTGTTGAGAGGCCAGACAAACATGTGGTTCCTGAAGAGGGGCAGCAGCCTTTTCAGTAGTTGCAGGGGCAACAGTCTGGATGATTGACTGATCTGGCCTTGTAACATTAACCAAAACGGCCTTGCTGTGCTGGTACTGCGAACGGCTGAAAGCAAGGGGAAACTACAGCCGTAATTTTTCCCGAGGACATGCAGCTTTACTGTATGATTAAATGATGATGGCGTCCTCTTGGGTAAAATATTCCGGAGGTAAAATAGTCCCCCATTTGGATCTCCGGGCGGGGACTACTCAAGAGAACGTCATTATCAGGAGAAAGAAAACTGGCATTCTACGGATCGGAGCGTGGAATGTCAGATCCCTTAATCGGGCAGGTAGGTTAGAAAATTAAAAAGGGAAATGGATAGGTTAAAGTTAGATACAGTGGAAATTAGTGAAGTTCGGTGGCAGGAGGAACAAGACTTTTGGTCAGGTGATTACAGGGTTATAAATACAAAATCAAATAGGGGTAATGCAGGAGTAGGTCTAATAATGAATAAAAAAATAGGAGTGCGGGTTAGCTACTACAAACAGCATAGTGAACGCATTATTGTGGCCAAGATAGACACAAAGCCCATGCCTACTACAGAAGTACAAGTTTATATGCCAACTAGCTCTGCAGATGATGAAGAAATAGATGAAATGTATGACGAGATAAAAGAAATTATTCAGGTAGTGAAGGGAGACGAAAATTTAATAGTCATGGGTGACTGGAATTCGTCAGTAGGAAAAGGGAGAGAAGGAAACATAGTAGGTGAATATGGATTGGGGGGAAGGAATGAGAGAGGAAGCCGCCTTGTAGAATTTTGCACAGAGCATAACTTAATCATAGCTAACAAAAAATGGTTCAAATGGCTCTGAGCACTATGGGACTCAACTGCTGAGGTCATTAGTCCCCTAGAACTTAGAACTACTTAAACCTAACTAACCTAAGGACATCACACACATCCATGCCCGAGGCAGGATTCGAACCTGCGACCGTAGCGGTCGTGCGGTTCCAGACTGTAGCGCCTTTAACCGCTCGGCCACTCCGGCCGGCATAGCTAACACTTGGTTCAAGAATCATAAGAGAAGGTTGTATACCTGGAAGAATCCTGGAGATACTAAAAGATATCAGATAGATTATGTAATGGTAAGACAGAGATTTAGGAACCAGGTTTTAAATTGTAAGACATTTCCAGGGGCAGATATGGATTCTGACCACAATCTATTGGTTATGAACTGCAGATTGAAACTGAAGAAACTGCAAAAAGGTGGGAATTTAAGAAGATGGGACCTGGATAAACTGAAAGAACCAGAGGTTGTAGAGAGTTTCAGGGAGAGCATAAGGGAACAATTGACAGGAATGGGGGAAAGAAATACAGTAGAAGAAGAATGGGTAGCTCTGAGGGATGAAGTAGTGAAGGCAGCAGATAATCAAGTAGGTAAAAAGACGAGGGCTAATAGAAATCCTTGGGTAACAGAAGAAATATTGAATTTAATTGATGAAAGGAGAAAATATAAAAATGCAGTAAATGAAGCAGGCAAAAAGGAATACAAACGTCTCAAAAATGATATCGACAGGAAGTGCAAAATGACTAAGCAGGGATGGCTAGAGGACAAATATAAGGATGTAGAGGCTTGTCTCACTAGGGGTAAGATAGATACTGCCTACAGGAAAATTAAAGAGACCTTTGGAGAGAAGAGAACCACTTGTATGAATATCAAGAGCTCAGATGGCAACCCAGTTCTAAGCAAAGAAGGGAAGGCAGAAAGGTGGAAGGAGTATATAGAGGGTTTATACAAGGGTGATGTACTTGAGGACAACATTATGGAAATGGAAGAGGATGTAGATGAAGACGAAATGGGAGATAAGATACTGCGTGAAGAGTTTGACAGAGCACTGAAAGACCTGAGTCGAAACAAGGCCCCGGGAGTAGACAACATTCCATTAGAACTACTGATGGCCTCGGGAGAGCCAGTCATGACAAAACTCTACCATCTGGTGAGCACGATGTATGAGACAGGCGAAATACCCTCAGACTTGAAGAAGAATATAATAATTCCAATCCCAAAGAAAGCAGGTGTTGACAGATGTGAAAATTACCAAACTATCAGTTTAATAAGTCACAGCTGCAAAATACTAACGCGAATTCTTTACAGACGAATGGAAAAACTGGTAGAAGCCGACCTCGGGGAAGATCAGTTTGGATTCCGTAGAAATGTTGGAACACGTGAGGCAATACTGACCTTACGACATATCTTAGAAGAAAGATTAAGAAAAGGCAAACCTACGTTTCTAGCATTTGTAGACTTAGAGAAAGCTTTTGACAATGTTAACTGGAATACTCTCTTTCAAATTCTGAAGGTGGCAGGGGTAAAATACAGGGAGCGAAAGGCTATTTACAACTTGTACAGAAACCAGATGGCAGTTATAAGGGGCATGAAAGGGAAGCAGTGATTGGGAAAGGAGTGAGACAGGGTTGTAGCCTTTCCCCGATGTTATTCAATCTGTATATTGAGCAAGCAGTAAAGGAAACAAAAGAAAAATTCGGAGTAGGTATTAAAATTCATGGAGAAGAAGTAAAAACTTTGAGGTTCGCCGATGACATTGTAATTCTGTCAGAGACAGCAAAGGATTTGGAAGAGCAGTTGAATGGAATGGACAGTGTCTTGAAAGGAGGATATAAGATGAACATCAACAAAAGCAAAACGAGGATAATGGAATGTAGTCAAATTAAGTCGGGTGATGCTGAGGGAATTAGATTAGGAAATGAGACACTTAGAGTAGTAAAGGAGTTTTGCTATTTAGGGAGTAAAATAACTGATGATGGTCGAAGCAGAGAGGATATAAAATGTAGACTGGCAATGGCAAGGAAAGCGTTTCTCAAGAAGAGAAACTTGTTAACATCGAGTATAGATTTAAGTGTCAGGAAGTCATTTCTGAAAGTATTTGTATGGAGCGTAGCCATGTATGGAAGTGAAACATGGACGATAACTAGTTTGGACAAGAAGAGAATAGAAGCTTTCGAAATGTGGTGCTACAGAAGAATGCTGAAGATAAGGTGGGTAGATCACGTAACTAATGAGGAGGTATTGAGTAGGATTGGGGAGAAGAGGAGTTTGTGGCACAATTTGACTAGAAGAAGGGATCGGTTGGTAGGACATGTTTTGAGGCATCAAGGGATCACAAATTTAGCATTGGAGGGCACCATGGAGGGTAAAAATCGTAGAGGGAGACCAAGAGATGAATACACTAAGCAGATTCAGAAGGATGTAGGATGCAGTAGGTACTGGGAGATGAAGAAGCTTGCACAGGATAGAGTAGCATGGAGAGCTGCATCAAACCAGTCTCAGGAGTGAAGACAACAACAACAACAACCATGTCAGAGGTTCGGTGATATATCGACTGGGTTATAGGCGACGGTTGATTGAGAAGGATCACAAAGAGTAGATTGTGTGCTGACTGAGGTCATAAGAAATGCACACTAGGTTTTCAGATCTCTAGTGTTACGCTATCCGCTAGAAATGCTGTCCAGGATTCGAATCAAGTCTCTCCATTCAACCACATACCTGCGTTGGATCCTATGGAGAAGTCCTTTAATGATTACAGCCACTAGTGAATCATTTCTGGCACTCTGATATCTCGAAAAGAGACACCTTTCTCAAACATATCTGCTACAGTAAAATTCCAACATCGTTTTAGGTAGTCCCCATGCATCTTGCAATTGCTGCCATTTCTGCAGCTTTATGCATGTGATTGTTCCAGTTTAAGTCGTAACTGAGTAGAAGTCGGAGAAAGCTATATCTACCACCTCCTGCAACCTGTGTAGAAACAGGCTAAGCTAAGTTAGTGCGACAGGACTGCGTTTTGACCATTCAGTAGAAACGGGAACATATTATTGTAGCTCAGCCAACTGAGCACTATGTGTAAGGTCAGCAACACACAAAGCCTGCTCCTGCAACATGAGGTAGTAGGACGAGGATTTTGCTACTGCATTGTGTTGCATCACCAGACTGCATAGAAGTACTGCTGTCTGAAGCAGATGCGCGTCCGTCAGGGTCCATTCCCGTTTGCGACACATGCACGTACACAGAAATGCAGAAATTGCGCTAGGTGTTGGCAGCTGTACTACATTTGCAAGCAATTTTAGAAAACGGAAGTAGAGGTTATGTCCTGATCGCATGGGTAGAACTGACAGAAACAAATCGATAGAATTGCAGAAAATATGTATAAAATGAGGGAATATACACCGAAATGCAGGGAAATTGAGGAAGTAATTGTGTGTCTTCTGGTTGGCGCAGAACAGTGTGTACATGGGAACAAGTATGCGACAGCAAGAGGAATCTGAGGAAACTCTAATTGTGTAACCGAAAATAGATACGACTTTCACCTGCTGGCCACTGTCGGCAGTGGCGTGAGATTGATGGCTTGTGCTCCGGTGCTGGCTTGCGTCCGACTGGTCCTGCAAAGCTCGTGCGTGGGTTGCAATAGTTCGCTGATACGTTGCGTTTATTACGTGCACTAAGTGTTTGTGCACTACATTATTTTCGGCTGTATAAGCGTTGTGAGCATGTTTGCATAGCGTTACACATGCATTATTTTTTGACAATTTACGAGTTGTTTTCGTGGTTTTATGCTGTGCAGTGCATTATTTCGACAGTTTATAGTTAGTGAGCATGTCTGCAGGGTGTTTTACATGCATTATTTTGACAATTTAGTAGTTGTCTGCGCGTCTGTAGGCTGTGCAATGCATTATTTCCACAGTTTACGAGCTGTTTGGTGTCTGTACATCAGTGTACCGCATTATTTCGGTGATTTACGAGTAGTTTACACTTCTGTAGGCTGTTCAATGCATTATTTTGATAGTTTACAATTAGCAAGCATCTTTTCAGAGCATTACACATGCATTATTTTGATAATTTACGAGATGTTTATGTGTCTGTACAGCAGCGTACTGCATTATTTCGGTGATTTATGACTACTTTGCATATCTGTATTCTGTGTACTGAATTATTTCACGAGTAGTTTGCTGGTCTGCAGACTATTTACTGCGACCCCAATCACATCAGGGCGAGTGTTTTGTATCAGTGTAATAAGTAAACTATGTGAAATCCGTCCCTAGAAAAATTGTTCCAAAATAAATAAAGTACACTTCTTCCTCTCTCCAGCAGCCCAGAACATACTGAGACCTTTTCCCGCCCTCCAGACCGCCATCTCGGATTATGTCATGGGAGGGATGACGACATCGTCTGGTGGTGGTACTGTGTATTAGGTCCGTTGGTGTCAGCACATGGTGAACACACTGGACGGAGGTACTGCCTCTAATTGTATAAATAAAGACTGCCTGCGAAATAAAGATTAACGTCCATCCTATCCAGTACAGGCTGAGTCCTTTTCCCGCCAGTTCCTAGGAAGAGGTGGCAGTTGGATGACTCACGTTAGTGGAGGTAGCCCAAGTGACCCTTTTTCCGGCCATTTTCTTAGGTTAGTGTAGGTAGCCATGATGTGCTGTATTGACCTGCTGGAATATGAACTTCCCACCATTTTTGGGGGGAGGGGAGGGGTTCAAATGGTTCAAATGGCTCTGAGCACTATGGGACTCAACTGCTGAGGTCATTAGTCCCCTAGAACTTAGAACTAGTTAAACCTAACTAACCTACAGACATCACACACATCCATGCCCGAGGCAGGATTCGAACCTGCGACCGTAGCCGTCTTGCGGTTCCAGACTGCAGCGCCTTTAACCGCACGGCCACTTCGGCCGGCGGAGGGGAGGGGAAGGCGAGGGGGTTACGTTAGTGGAGGTAGCCCAATTGACTTATTTTCCCACCAAAATTTGAACTTCCTGCCATGATGTCATTGCACTGTTGCTGTATCTACCGCCGCCATCTTGGATACGCCATCTTGAATAAATTTGGCAACAATGCAGAGTGGGTCCACACCGTCCTTGTTCCACTACTTACAGAGTCTCCACTAGCCCTGAACAATCCTTTGCTGACATGCAGGGACGATGGACTTATGAAGTTGTCTCCATACCCGTATACATACATCGGCTCGACACAATTTGAACTGAGACTCATACGACCAGGTGAATGTTTCCAGTCATGAACAGTCCAATTTCGAAGTTGACGGATCCAAGTGAGGCAGTCAGCAAGGATACATGAGTCGGCCTTCGGCTCCGAAAGCCCATATCAATGACATTTCGTTGAATAGTTCGCATGCTGGCACTTGTTGATGGCCCAACATTGAAACCTCCAGCAATTTGCGGAGGGGTCGCACTTCTGTCACATTGAACGATTCTCTTCTGTCGTCATCGGTCCCATTCTTGCAGGATCTTTTTCCAGCCGCAGCGATGTCGTAGATTTGATGTTTTGCCATATTCCTGATATTCACGATACACTCGTGAAATGGTCGTATGGGATGCTTAGTTCCATCACTCGTGCACCGACTATAACGCCACGATCAAACTGACTTAAATCTTGATAACTGGCCATTGTATCAGCAGTAACAGATCCGACAACTACGCCATACACTTGTTGTCTTATATAGGCGTTGCCGACCGCAGCGCCGAGTTCTGCCTGTTTACATATCTCTGTATTTGAATACACATGCCTGTATCCGTTTCTTTGGCGCTTCAGTGTAGAACAGCATTGCTTCTACCCAATCACCCAATATACACAAACAATAGGAATTAAACTAAGTGTACTCGAAGATGTCAGTCACATGGATGATCCAATAAAGAATTAGAACCTATCTGATATCTCCTTGTAGTCACTCAATCATGTAATATTGGAGAGAAGGGCTCTTTGTAAGATGCAAAATATTGCCACCTTACACAGGTTGTAAATTAAAGTCCGCTGTTTATATGGGAAGGCTTATCTCAGGAACTATTATAAGGATTTTATTACAGGTTCCACTTTCAGATAGACTAATTGACAAGAGTGGCTTGTGTCTATAATTTACTTCCATTATGCCACCCAAGTTGTTTGGCCCTATATACTTACAAAAGAACATTCTGAAGCATGAATAATCGATCTTGATGAAACTTGGTGCATGTGTAGAGGGAGCAAAATAATGCAATATGTACATTTTTTTGTGCCTAGTTTGACTTTTAATTGCCAAAACACAATGTGAAACGTAATGTGGCATATTATGTTTAGAGGATATATCTTCAAAACGATGATAAATGAAAAATGTATTTAATATTAAAATATATATATAATTAAAGTTCTTAAAACTGTATAATCAACTTTTGTAATAACATGCAAATTTTGCAAAATACTGCATCACTATTAATTAATTCTAAACAATGATAAAATTTGTTGCAACAGAAATTAAAAAACTGTCAAGTCACATATATCCATGTGTAATTGCGCCATTTTTGGAAAATAAGCTGTTTTGTTGGACTATCTTCTACTTACCAAACTAAAGTATCTAAACATTATTATTATTCTAATTATTTAATTTACTTATATTTACTTTATGTTTTAAATTATTATTTTACATTCCCTTTTTTGCATTTTCACACACTTGTATTTTGTTAATCGAAAAGAATAAGTAACACAAAACTATTAATATTACTCCACAAAATCCTGCTGAATTTTGTTTTATATTGTGGTCTCCATCACGTATATTATGTGAAGAAATTTCGTCCGTTCTATGTGCATGGCGTAACAAAAACGTCATGTTTTTAAGTGCTTCTTTAAAAATTATTATTATTGTTACCAATTTGTGTCATAACAATGATTTACTTATTCTTTTCAACTAACAAAATGCACATATGCTAAAAGGCAAAACAAGGAATTGTAAATGTAAAATAACAACTTAGAACATAAAATAAATATAAGTAAATTAAATAATTAGAATAATAATGAATCTGTAGATACTTAATTAAGTATATTGAAAATACTCTGACAGCACACTGTGTACAGCTTATTTTCCAAAAATGGTATTTCAGTAATGAGCTCTATTACACATGGATGTATATGGCTTGAAAGCTTTAATTTACATTGTAAAAAATGTTTTGATTTCTCAAAATTAATCAATGGTGGTGGGGCATTTTGCAAGGCTTCAAATTACACTGCTGGCCACCGTAAATGCAACACCAAGAAAGACAAGAGGTAGCACAACAAGATTTATTTTGTAGATAACATGTTGACCAAGTATCAAATGATTACGTTTACAGACGTCTGTGACATGTGGTTCCTGCCAGAATCAGTAGCCAGAGTAGCCGCCATTGTTGGAGATCACCGCTGCCACACGTCTCGGCATTGAGTCAAAGAGACGTTGGATGTGTTCCTGGGGTACAGCAGCCCAAGCAGCTTCCACACGTTGCCAAAGATCATCTGGTGTGGCAGCTGGGGATGTAATCTGGGTCACTCGTTGAGCAACCATGGACCACATGTTTTCTATCGGCGAAAGATCCGGAGAGCGAGCCGGCCAGGGAAGCAATTCAATCTGGTTATTGACGAAGAACCTTTGGACAATGCGTGCCACGTGTGGTCGCGCATTATCCTGTTGAAATATGGCTGTGGCCGAGCCCTGAAGGTAAGGAAGGACGACTGGCTCCAGCACCTCGGATATGTAGCGCCGGCTATTTAAAGTACCGGCAATGCGTACTAGAGGCATGCGAGAGTAATATCCAATACCGCCCCATACCATAATACCCGGTGCAAGACCAGTGTGGCGGTGCATAATGCAGCTGTCCAGCATCCTCTCTCCACGGTGTCTCCACACTCGAATCCGACCATCGTGGTGCTGCAGACAGAAGCGTGCCCCGTCAGTAAAGACAACGTCATTCCATTCTGCCGTCCACATCCGTCTGTCATCACACCATTGGCGACGGAGACGTCTGTGGTTCTGCGTCAATGGTAGACGAAGCAATGGACGTCTTGCGGACAGACCACTCTGCTGTAAACGGCGTCGAATGGTACGCGCAGACACTGGATGATGCGTTACAGACGCAATGTGCTGTGCTATGGTTCGGGATGTCACTGAGCGATCCGTCACTGCCATGCTCACAATTTGCCTATCAGCACGTGCAGTGGTGCACCGATGTGAATGCAATCGACCGCGTCGGTCCGTCGTACCCTCCTGCATCCAACGGTCACATATCCGCATTACAGTTGTTTGGTTTCGTCCAACACGACTAGCGATTTCTCTGTATGATAATCTACAATCTCGGTAAGCCACTATCCTTCCTCTGTCGAACTCGGATACTTGATCAAAAGATGTTCGCTGTTGTCTACGAGGCATAACTGATCGTCTTGTGAAACAACCACAAGGTAAACACACGTGCCGAACGTACACTCGTCGAAATCGCCAAGCCTTAAATGGCGCTATGAGGTGGCGCCACAGGCGCGCGTGATGTGCGTCTGCGCTGAAATTCTAATCAGTTGCATATCTCATCGCTGCAAACCCATGGTGTAAATTTCACTTGATTCGGATGCTTCCTTCTGGGTGTTGCATTTACGGTGGCCAGCAGTGTATTATAAAAGTTGATTTTATAGTTTTCACGAACATTAATTACCTATCCATTTCAATATGAAAAACATTTTTATACATATTCATTTCAAACATAACCCCTCCCCCCCCTCTCCCTCTTTTCTCTCTCTTTCTCTCTCTCTCTCTCTCTCTCTCTCTCTCTCTCTCTCTCTCTCTCTCTCTCTCTTTCTCTCTCCATCCGAACAGGTTTCAGAAGACCCACAGGTACTGATCCACGATCATGTCATCCTCAGAATATAAGCGTCTTTGGAAACGGATATTGATAGGCATGTGGTCAGCACACCGCTCTCCCAGCCATTGACAGTGTTCGTTGACTGGAGCCCCTATTTCTCAGTCTAGCTCCTCAACTTGCCTCACAAGGGCTGAGTGCACCCCGCTTGCCAACAGCGCTCAGTAGACTGGACAGTCACCCATCCACATACTAGTCAAGCCCTACAGCTCTTAACTTTGGTGGTCTGACGGGAATATGTGTTACCACTGTGGCAAAGCTATTGGTTGAAGATATTCCCTCTAAACCTAATATGCCAAATTACCTTGCACGTTGTGTTTTACACCTTACAAGTGAAATTTGGCACAAACAAAAAAGTATGTATTATATTATTTTGCTCCCTCTACACACCTGGCATGTTTCATCAAAATCGTTTATTTACACTTGGGAATGTTCCCTTCTTAGTGCTACTGTGCGCATCCAAGGCATGAAGGAATTGTCGCTTATCTTTGTCGCAATATGTTGAATGCTCGATTTATTAGATTGATGGTGCGTCCAAAGACGACCAAATAACGTCGTTACTGCAAGCAGCGCAAGTGCCGCTCCTGTTGCCGCGACTGTATTGCTGCACTAACCATACTGCAAAAACTGTTTGTGTTGGTTTCATTACAAAGTTTAGAAGAAAGGCAGATTATGTGCTGATTCAACGAAAGAGATAATACAACTTTACTCACTGGTAAATATTAAAATAACTTCGTTTTGGAACACCGTCGAAACTAGATTCTGTTCACTGTCACTTCTTTCTTAAATAAGCTGTTGTTCCGATAATTCAACCGAAAATGTTCCTGTTTGAACCTGGGAAACTATGTTGGGGCTCTATTTCCCCCTTATTTTCCTATGAAATATTTCTAAGAGATGGCTCTAAACTAAAGTCCTTCCGAACAGGCCTTGGAAGGCCCAAAGGCACCGACCGGCCGCCGTGTCATCCTCAGCCCACAGGCGTCACTGGATGCAGATACAGAGGGGCATGTGGTCACCACACCACTCTCCCAGCTGTATGTCAGTTTACGAGACGTGAGCCTCTACTTCTCAATCAAGTAGCTCCTCAGTTTGCCTCACAAGGGCTGAGTGCACCCTGCTTGGCAACAGCGCCTGGCAGACCGCATGGTCATCCATCCAAGTGCTATCCCAGCCCGACAGCACTTCGGTGATCTAATGGGAACCAGTGTTACTACTGTGGCAAGGCCGTTGGCTCTAAGAGATTGCAGCAGTTTGTTATCTGAGAATTCAGTAATCTCTGAGAGGGTAAAGACCTCTCCAGTTTTATTTATTTATTCGTGTCAGAAGCAAAGAATGATAAAAATACAAACTCATTATAGAGGGTGTCAGGGGCCTAGGTATGCATATTGTGATAATTGGTAGCTTAACAACTACCCACATCAGTGTGTTCGTTGTTTTTCCTCTGTGTTTCACAGTCTTTTCATAAACACATCACATAATTACTTGATGTTTTTTACATGGTCATAACTGGGCCATGAAGTCGACTACACATGTCAGTATAGACTTTCTGTTTTTCATCCACGTTTCCACTCTTGATCTGCTGCCCAGGGATAAATAAACATTAATGGGTTGCTTGTGCTATGTATACTTGCAGATGCTAACCAGCCTAAAAACATACTACTCATGGTAGCTATAATTATTAGTTTGGAAGTGAAATAAATACTGATGTAATGTTGTTTAGTACACCATTCAACAGCAATATCTGCACTTATACCCCTAATGATAAAACATGTAACATATCAGGCAATACGCACCATTTGAAGGAATCTATGGTTTAAAACTTCTAGAAATTTTTGGAAAATCATGGTTAGCACACAGCTGTACTGTCACTTTATTAAACAGCCAGTTATGCTCATAATTGTGCTATCCTTAGCTATAACATGAAATCATTAAACAGATGTATGACAACCCATAATTAACAGCTACGCTGCAGATTTACAGTTAGCTTAACATGTTGGACTTTGACATAATGCTTGTTAATAGTTATAGTTTGTCATACATCTGATTTTGACGTCACGTTATACCTGAGGATGGTCCGTTTACAACCGTAACTGGTTGTTTTATTAAAGTGACAATACAGCTGTGTGCAAGCCATGATTTTCTAAAATTATCAAATTTTTCTGCCAATAATTTTGCCACTCAAAGACATTATGTGTCGCTGCCATAAAGTCCTCTACTCTGCATCTCATAGGATACTTGTTGTAGTTCATGAAGCGAGCTGTGACTTGATCTTCGCCACATATGTAGAACATAGATGGGTTAGGGAAACCCCACTTTAACATACGGTACTCATTCTGAATCACCAGTACTAAGTTTATTTAATGATTTGCAGGTAGACCAGTATTCCTCATGCCCTGAGCGGAGATGTTCGATTGGATGCATCCAACCAGAACGGTGAATGTTGCTCTTCCTCCATAATTTTAACCTTGCAGTCTGACAAGGTTCAAAGTTTTCGATTGAATGAAGAGAACTCTTCTTGGACTCAGTCTCTGCTATCCAGATTGATTCCCATAGTGTGCACGTACGAAGAAAGTGTTATATATCTCTCTTTCATGGATGCAACTTCATTTCTAATATCTGGTGGAGCGATTCCTGGCAAACAGTGAACTTTTTCATGAAATGTTGGTTTCAAGCAACCAGTAATGAGTCTACATGTATCATTCAGAGAAACATCGATTTGTTTAGCATGATTGTATCTGTGCCAAGCAGGGCAAGCACACCCTGGGCCAGAGTAACACAGAACCAGAGAAATGGTTCCCAGCGTCTCTGAATGTACAGCCCAATTAGTTCCAGTCGAATTATAAATGATATTATTCATAACTGACACTTTCTATTTGGTGTTTATGTGATTCTATTTGTAAGTGAGCGTGCGATCCGTTGTTAGATCCAAGTGCTTAGATATTGGGCAGGTTCTAATTGAACGCCCTTCCAAGCTACATGCAATTTCCGTGAACCCTTCTTGTTCTTTAAATGGAGGGCACATACCTGAGTTTCTGCTGGGTCAAACATCAACTGTTTTCCTCTGTGTAGTCGGTTAGTTCAGATAGGATTTCTCATAGTTTTTCTTTTACAGTCTCAAAGTGTGTTGTCTGATTGGCAAGAGCTCCATCATCCGCATACATGAAGCTTCTGGAACCATCCGACATGGGTTGTTCGTTCGTATAAATATTAGAGAGAATTGGGGCAAAAACCTTATCTTGTGGTAGATCGTTATCGTTTCCTACATCGACTACTCTGACCTTAAAATTCAACAAAAAACATGAGATTTTGAAGAAGACTGCCAGCAGCTTTGGTCATCTCATAACTCTTTGTCATTTTTCAGTTCACGTAACAGTTTGCCATGATTAAACGTGTTGTATACAGCAGGTAAGTCGATAAAGGCCACGCCTATGATTTGATGATTCTCATATCCATCATCAATGTACTGTGTCAAATATAGGACCCATAAAGTTCAAATTTTCTCTTCTATAACGCCAGTTTGCTTTGGAATGAGGAGTGATTCATGATCACAACACGTTTTTCAACAATAATCCTTTCTAGGGCCTTGTATAGGTGACACAACAGCGTTTTGAGATTTTCTATGGCTCTGAGTTTCCTCCACACCCATGATAACTCGCAGGTGTTTCTACAATTATTGTATAATTCTAGCAACCACTCCTTAGCTGTAGGACAGAATTGGTGAACTTGTTGTCATCCACCAAAAGTCTTCCCAGTCTTATATGTACTTATTTATTGATATGTTCAACTCATCCAAGGTGAATGGGTTGTTGAGTATATTATTCAACCATTCAAGGCCCATCTGAATCCCCTTTTTCTGAGATCAATATCGATCATGAGGTCGTCCATTTTGTAAGACCTGGTGTACTGTTTGTTGGTGAATCTTTCCCAGCTGGCTTTATTAAAATTATATTTCTTTTTAAAGTGAAACTTTTGGGGTCTAATAACAGACATCAGTTGGCACATTCTTGGACAATGCTATGAATTTGGTAATGGAGACAGAGAGATCTGACATACTGATGAACTCTCTTCTCGGTCATAGGTATTGGAACAACACCACAGCTTCAAGTCCATCTGCCACTGTTAAAAGAAGAAGGAAGCTTGCTACCGTGTATGTTTAAAGGAAGTGGAAGTACAGGGTGTATCAGAAAGGAGCATCCGATTTTATAAAATCCTAACTATTATGTTATTTGAGATATGTGCGTGAACAACGTACTGTTGGAAAGAGCAAACTCTCGAATTTAACATGGTTCCCGTTAGGTAGCAGCAGCGTGCGCCCACTTAAGTTCTAGTAAAAATGGTGTCGAGACAACACAAAGTGTTTTGTGTTCTACATTTTGTGCAGTCAGTAATAACTGTTCAGCGTGACTTACGTACTACGCATGGTGTGGATCCTCCTACAGTACAGAGTATTAATTGACGGCATGAACAAATCCGAGAAAGAGGTCGTTTGTGTAAAGGCAGATCGCCGGGCCGCCCCTGAGTGTCTGACACAGACGTGGAACGCATCCACCATAGTTATGCAAGGAGTCTGTTGAAATACGTTCATCGTTCAGCTTCATAGCTCAGCATGCCCCCCCGATGTCCGTCTGGCGCGTGTTGCGTCTACATTTACACATGAAACCATACAAAATTCAGCTACCGAAAACTCTTCGTGAAGATGACAAATAACAACGTGTGAAGTTCTGTAATTTCGTTCTTAGCGAGATGGAGGATGACAGTTTTCTTCCACACCTAGTGTTTAGTGACGAGGCAACATTCCTTTTAAATGGAAAGATAAACTGTCATAATGTGAGAATATGGGGTACGGAACAACCACATGAAGTTGTCCAACGTGAGAGGGACTCTCCAAAATATAATGTGTTCTGTCCAGTTTCACGGGAAAAGGTGTATGGGTCATTTTTCTTTGACGAGAACACTGTTAGAGGGAGCGCATATCTCGATATGCTCGAGAACTTTCTTTTCCCACAGTTAGAGGCTGATTCGAACGACTTCGTTTACCAACAGCATGAGGCGCAGCCACATTGGCATCTGGAAGTGCGGGAACCTTTAAATTAAATAATTACTGAACGATGGATCGGTCGCGCTGGACCAGATGATTCAGCCTTACATTGCTGGCCTTCAAGGCCACGGGATCTGACAGTATGTGATTATTTCTTGTGTGGGTTTACCAAAGACTCTGTTTATGTGCGGCTGTTAAAAGCAACAATGAATGAACTGAGACATCGCATAACAGCAGCTGTGGAAGCTCAAGACATGCTCGCTGTAGTGTGGGAACAATTTGAATACCGCATTGATTTATATGGCAACCGTCTTGCCGCAGTGGATACACTGGTTCCCGTCAGATCACCGAAGTTAACGGCTGTCGGGTGTGGCCGGAGCCTGGATGGGTGACCATCCAGGCCGCCATGCGCTGTTGCCATTTTTCGGGGTGCACTCAGCTTCGTGATGCCAATTGAGTAGCTACTCCACCAAATAGTAGTGGCTCCGGTCAAAGAAAACCATCGTAGCGACCGGGAGAGCGGTGTACTGACCACACGCCCCTCCTATCCGCATCCTTATCTGAGGATGACACTGGGGTCGGATAGTCCCGATGGGCCACTTGTGGCCTGCAGACGGAGTGCTTTATTGACTTATACCGTGCATCTCAAGAGGGGCAAACTGAACACCTATGAAAAGGTATCAAAAAACTTTTTGAGTTTCCCGTTCATTAAAAAACAAAATTCATTGTATATTTTTATTAGTTTCAGAAATATAGACGTGCCAAATCGGATGATTCTTTTTGATACGCCCTGCATTTTCACAAGCGCAGCAACACACCTGTTCCAGCAGATTATAAGATGCAACAAAGTAGTACGCTGTAAGAAAAAAAAAAGGCACCACGAAGGAATTATGGGAATTGATCACAAATTTGTATTCATACAGGTATCGACGAAAAGTTCAAAATCGTTAACTTTGGCAGCCGATATATGAATGCTAGACGCTGCAGCACAGTTTCCCCCCACAGCTGGTAAGGATAATAAACAGGGAACATGTCGATACAGGGCATTAAGTCTTTGCGAATTTCATTCCATAACTCAGATGGACAGTAACTATCCCTTGCAGATAGGCGCACAAGCAATATGTACATATGTCAGCATTTGAAAGAGGGCGTGGAGTTGGGATTAAAGAAGCTGGTTGGAGTAATCGGTGAATCGCTCGACATTTGAATAGGAACGGTGCCACTATTCAATTATGTTGGCAGGAATGGCTGAACCATGGCCGAGCACAGCGTCAAGAAGGAAGTTGTCGAATTAGAGGGACGACTGAACGTGAGGGCCGAGCAATCGTCAGAGAGGCACTCAGAGCCTCGGATTCATCCCTTGTCATTGATGCAACGTGTAACTCGTGCTTTTGTGAGCACAAGGACCATTAATAGGCGGCTGACAGGAAGGGACCTGAGCTCATGGCGCACCTTGCACCGGCTGTCATTGGCCTCTGTACAATAACAAGCCCGTTTGCAGAGGTGTTAGGCACATTCGACCTGGAATCTCATTCAGTAGAGCAGAACTTTCTTCGATATGCGTCCCTCTTCAGACTGAGCCGCGGCGACCAGCAAAGACGTGTCTGAAGACGCCCCAGACGGAGGTGGGATACCAATTTGACTGTCACCCTCCAAACGGCCCAACAACCTGAATTGTTGGTATGAGGTGCCATTTCATTTCATAGCAGGAACCTTTGGTTGTCATCTGCGGCACCTTTACAGCACAGTGGTACGTCAACGATAATCTACACCCCCTCTTTTTTTTGCCCTTCATGGCACAGCATCCTGATTGTATGGTCGTGGTCTATGGTCAGCAAGACTCAGCACAACCAGGAGCACCTTCGAAGTTGTCCAACGTAGCTTTGGACGAAACGTCAGGGATAGAAGAGTTCCATGAACCACGGCCATACAACCCGGAAGAATTCTCAGCAGCTGAAACATCCGTTCGTGAAAGCCTTCATTGTATGAAAGCATCCTGAGCTCACATTTCAGCAAGATAATGCCCGCCCGCTCATGCCGAGAGCCTCTACTGATTGTCTTCGTGATTATCAAACCCTACCTTGGCTAGAAGGGTCGCCAGATCTCTTCACCAATTGAGAAAGATTGGAGCATTATGGGCAACGCCCTACAACCAGCTCTGGATTTTGATGATCTAAGGCGACAATTGGCAGGATTTGGCACTATATTCCTCATTAGGACATCCAACAATTCTATCAATCAATACCAAACCGAATAATAGCTTGCGAATGGGCGAGAGATTGACCAGCGCGTTATTGATTGCTCAATTTGTGAAGCTCTTTCTATTGAATAAACCATCCAATTTTTTTGAAATTGTAATGATTAGTTTTTTTGCACATGTACATCACATCTACCGATTTGCGTTCCATTCGTATAATTCATTCGTGTTGCGTCGTTGTTTTTTACCTTAGAGTGTGCATCTACTGACATGAGAAAAGATGAAATGACTGTAGATTCTGAACTAAATTGACAATATAACCACACATGCGTAATCAAAAAACACCAAACATTCTTATCCTGGCAGGTCAAAGACGTATGATAGCCTCCTCTCTCTCGCTCTCTGAACTGAACTGAGTACACGAGATACATGGCGTCAATGAAATACCTTGAAAATGTACCCCTTTCATACAAAATATTGACCCATTAATAATTACTAATCTTATCTGACCAGGGTTTAATGGAAAAATTCAAGAGTTGGATATGCTTTCATTGTGCAACGGGAAGTAACTGGGGACACAAACAAATGTTTGAGTGACTCTGTTAAGGTCACAATTATACATGGTAGCACCCCAGGATGACTGAAGTGTAAATGTAACCTTCTTTAAAGGCAGAGAATGTACGACTTCACACTGCACATCCACAAAAAGCATGAAAATAACAGTCACGTTGAACATAATCTCGAACAGTATAAAGTCTCACAGCCTTGGCGATGCTGACTGTAGATGCAAAGAATTGGAAATGTTCCTGCTGTTAGCTGTAGCTTTCACTTTGACTAATAATTCCGCTTAAGGTAGAATTTGCTGTAAAGTTCGTGTTCAGATCAACTGCAGTCTCAAGAACTAACATAAGACATCATGTGTCATCCAAATATAATGCTGATTTCATAAATGAGTGAGGCAGGAAAATAAATCAAAAGTACTGTGATGAAATTTTTGGTTATTAATAAACCAGTCAATGACCAATGGCAAACAATGAGTTTAAACTTGCTCCGTAATGTACCACGTGCTATAAGATGTCCAAGATATATGAAAATCAGAACAAAAGAATATTTTAAGCAATGTTAAGTAAATTGGCACATAAGGAAGCCAGTAGGCTAACCTCATAGATGGACAAGTGAAATAACAACACCTTTCTCTTTGAATACTGAAAGTTAAGTCAGAACACGACTGAGATTACATCGAGACTGGGATTACATAGACAGAGTTGAAATCATTGCAAACAAAATATTACGCCAACCACCTAGAGCATTGCGCGGTCTCACCATAATCCTCGTGGATTGCACCATGGGAATAGACACTGGAACTTACCCTCAACGTCACCGATAAGCCACCTCCAAGAAGTGCCGAACAGTAGCAAACGACAGTTGCTCGTAGCAAAGTGGAAACATAAATACAACGAAAAAGCTTTTCTTCCTGTTGCACGGGCCATGCTACTAACATGCAACACGGCCCACACTAACCTCCTATTGGCCGTCTCACTCTAGCTTCAAAGAACAGCCAAGAGACATATCTTCACTTTACCAAACAAAGAGGGTGGTGCACCTAGAAATCGATAATCCAGGTATAGAATGTATTTGCAACAAGTGTCTCAGAACTCATGTAAAACAAATGGTTCAAATGGTTAAAATGGCTCTGAGCACTATGGGACTTAACATCTATGGTCATCAGTCCCCTAGAACTTAGAAATACTTAAACCTAACTAACCTAAGGACAGCACACAACACCCAGTCATCACGAGGCAGAGAAAATCCCTGACCCCGCCGGGAATCGAACCCGGGAACCCGGGCGTGGGAAGCGAGAACGCTACCGCACGACCACGAGCTGCGGACTGTAAAACAAATAATTCGAGTGGTAACTAATTAAGGAAAGTTTTTCAATCCCTACTTTCTTCATTTAGTTCAAGTTTTCGAAACTTTATAAGCACCCTTTTGCGGAATAACTGGCGTCTTTCTTCCGCGACGTCCTCCCACGAGCCGAACAAGGCTATGACATTTCATGCCGCCCTTCTTTGGATATGTTCAACGTCCCCTGTTACTCTTGTTTAGGGATGAATCCCACACACTTAGCAATTTTCTACGTAGGAAGACTCGAATGTTTCGTAAGCAGCCTCCTTTGTGAATTGACTGCATTTTCCCAGTATCCTACCAACTAACATGTCGTATTATTGGTCATACTGACACAACCCTCTTAGCAGACTCGCTAACTGTGTCTCCTAAGTTCTGCTTGTGAGTAGGCTGGGGCTGTTGGATTGCACTGCCCCTGCGGCCTGGAGGCGACTCGTAGTGGAACTCCCACCACTCCTTTGCACCACGTGCACAAGTGCCGGCTAAGTTGTTTTGCGCACTCTATCTCACAATGTAAGCGTGAAAAGTAATTGCAGGACATGCTTTTGAGGGCAGCTGCGACAGCTTGCTATTAGCGTCATTAAATTAATTCCTGACAGGAAGGAGAAAGGAATGACAGTGTTGAGTGAAAAGTTGGTGTAATGTGCAAGCAAAATCTTGAAGGTGAATAATTCGGTAGTGTGTAAATTACTGCTGGAGGCACAAGACACTGAATGGGGTGAGATTCAAGTGTCTGCCCCATATAAGAAGAATAAACGTACTCAAAATAAATATCCCATTCATTATATTGATAAATGTGTTGTTAAGTAGCAATTTGTACAGTATTAAGAAGGAAAAAACTTCGCAGCATTTGTTGCACAGAACCAGTCTTCAGCTCAAGCAAGGAAATTCTGAAAAAAATTGTTCTGTCTGTGTGATTGGTTTTAAAAACTGACAGAATGAATGAGTCATAACGTGGGGACGAGATGACAGAAGTTCAACAAAGTAGATTTTTTTCGAGAAAATGATGTATGAAAATTAAGGTGCCAATGATTTACTCAGACGAAATGGGCATATGCAAATTACATTGTGAATTAATGTTTGCCAAAGGATACCAGAGTGTACATCATTACTCCCTCCCATCTCCCTTTCTTGGGAATTAACACGATGGTGCTGATACCATTGCTATGTAAACAGTTCGTTTTGATGGCTAATACAATTTGTTTGCAGACAGCACTCCACAGGGATAGAAAAGTGGATCACCTGGTCTTGACGCATACGCCAGGGAAGACGAATCACACACATCACTCACACTGCCAGAGATCAGAAAAGGACACGCGCGGGGTAGCCGCGCGGTCTAGGCGTCTTGTGACGGTCCGCGCGCCTCCCCCCGTCAGAAGTTCGAGTCCTCCCTCGGCCATGGGTGTAAGTGTCGTCCTTAGCGCAAGTTAGTTTAAGTTAGATTAAGTAGTGTGTAGGCTTAGGGATCTCAGCGGTTTGGTCCCGTAAGACCTTACCACAATTTCCAATTTTCAGAAAAGGAGCGAGTATGAGGCTCATGTTGCGGGTTGCATATATTGTAAAGCGAGGTGCAGCTATCACACCTGTGCTATGACGGCTTCCTTCCTTCCCGCCGTGGTTCGGCGAGTATGGTGAGTCTGAGAACGATGGCCCTGCAGCCGCTTTCTCCTAGTCAGTTCGTTCTCTCGTACTGAAGCTTGCTGGAGTTTAACTGTGACTTAATATGACTGATTGTTGGGATCAGAGATCCTCTAACGAAGCTGAATAGAGAGTAAATATTAGAATAAATTTACAGCATGCTTCAAAAAAGTTTTATACATATACATATCTACAATACACATATATATAAATACGTTCTCATGTAGATACATGCACATGTATAAATGCCGCCACCACAGACCTTCTCCTTAAAGAGGGAGACCTGATATACCACCACCGCCACAAGGTCAGTGGCAGATACATATTGGGGCGTGCAGCCCCCCCTCCCCCCCCCCCCCCCCCGTATTGCCGCCACCGCCAGTCTGCCCGCACGCTATTCGTCCATTCCTTTCGTCAGTCGACTCGACTGAATCGAGTTATCGAGTAGTTGTACTTCCCTATGTAGCACTCCTGAAATATGTTGATAGTGATCTGGCACATAAACTGAATCAGTGCTTAGCTGAACTACCGTTCTTTGAAGAAGAATCAGTCTTTGTGATTAAAAAGAGACTAATGGGACAGATTCTTCAATACAAGAAAACGAGCATAAACGCCCTTCTGTTATGCAAGAGTTGTCTGTTCGTCCTGGATCTGACTATCCTACTTTGCACACATTGCTTGTCTACCTGCATCTATTGCTACAGTAGAAAGACGTTTTTCAACACTGCGGCATACAAAGACATGGCTGAGGTCGACAATGAAGGAGGATCGACTTAATAGCTTAGCTCTGTTGAACACTCACCCTGGCATTGGTTGTCCTATTGACTAAGTAATTAACCAATTTGCCAGGAAGAACAGGCACATGGAATTCATCATTTAAATAAGAGAACCATAAATGTAGCTTTTTTATATCATAAGATGGCATTGTCTTGTATATGTGTATAATCAATTTAAATTCAACTTTCTTAAGATTTTCATGCAGCTTGACTATTTTTTTATTGCGGTAAAAGTAAAGGTAGCCCAAGTTACTCAAGATATCTTTAGCGCCCCCTCCTTGAGGCTTTTCTGCATCCACCACTGCACAAGGTTGAACCTCCCAAGTCCCATACTCAGTTCTAGCCCTGCCAAAAATGTCTCCATTACATTGATCATCTCACTGCAGATTGTAAAAATCCTCCTACCTTTCCACACTGCAAAGCCTCCCATTTCCTTAAACCTAATCCGCAAAATGCAAAGCCCAGCCACAACCTATCAAATCTGTGTTCACTGTCCCAATTCATCCCGCTGAAACCCCCATTCACCCTAAAAATTCCCTACATCCAATTTCCACTGCTGAAGATGCTATCAAATTCATGACAATCGTTCTCCAAAACATTCATCCATTCCAATATCCACACAGCCTCCAACAAATCTCCCTTGCTGCCTGCTCCATCTTTCATCTCGATACCAAAGCTACCAACTCACACAACCATGTTCACTTTGTCTTCACCCACCTCAACACTTTAGTCTAAACCTCCTCTAGACCTTACCCACACAAACCAGTTTTATCCCTTATAATGATACAACAGCACTACAAAATCCTGTACCACAACAAACGCTCCCTACCCACCAATAAACGTCTTTTACTGCTTACCTTATCAAAACGCAACCTCTATACCCACATCCTCCTTCACCAGGCCAAAAGTGGAGCTGCAATAGACCACCACAAGAACATCCCTGTTTGGCCACAACCCTTATAAAATACTCCAACCAAACACCTTATCCTTACCCTCTTTTTCCAAAAGCTAACCATTACCTACTTCACCATCTACATATGACTTAATCCCCCAATTCAGTATGACTTCCTCTCCCATATAGACCGTACCTTCTCCACGTATATTATTGCCACTGACTTCAACATCTATAGCAGATCCCTGGCAGAACTCCAGCAGTGGCCTCATTTTATCGACTCCCATACCACATCCATCCTGAAAGTAACACCACCCCCAATGCCATTCTACTGTCTCCCAACCTCCTTGGACACCTCACTGCAGAAGTCCTCGATCTGACTGGAAGTGACCACCTACTTGTACTCCTCGCAATCTCCTACATACAACCTCATCCTTGGGCACCCCATCACAATCTCCATCAAACAGTTATCCAAGAATACTTCCATGCCAACTAGAATACCTACTGGGAATATATATATATATATATATATATATATATATATATATATATATATACACTCCTGGAAATGGAAAAAAGAACACATTGACACCGGTGTGTCAGACCCACCATACTTGCTCCGGACACTGCGAGAGGGCTGTACAAGCAATGATCACACGCACGGCACAGCGGACACACCAGGAACCGCGGTGTTGGCCGTCGAATGGCGCTAGCTGCGCAGCATTTGTGCACCGCCGCCGTCAGTGTCAGCCAGTTTGCCGTGGCATACGGAGCTCCATCGCAGTCTTTAACACTGGTAGCATGCCGCGACAGCGTGGACGTGAACCGTATGTGCAGTTGACGGACTTTGAGCGAGGGCGTATAGTGGGCATGTGGGAGGCCGGGTGGACGTACCGCCGAATTGCTCAACACGTGGGGCGTGAGGTCTCCACAGTACATCGATGTTGTCGCCAGTGGTCGGCGGAAGGTGCACGTGCCCGTCGAACTGGGACCGGACCGCAGCGACGCACGGATGCACGCCAAGACCGTAGGATCCTACGCAGTGCCGTAGGGGACCGCACCGCCACTTCCCAGCAAATTAGGGACACTGTTGCTCCTGGGGTATCGGCGAGGACCATTCGCAACCGTCTCCATGAAGCTGGGCTATGGTCCCGCACACCGTTAGGCCCTCTTCCGCTCACGCCCCATCATCGTGCAGCCCGCCTCCAGTGGTGTCGCGACAGGCGTGAATGGAGGGACGAATGGAGACGTGTCGTCTTCAGCGATGAGAGTCGCATCTGCCTTGGTGCCAATGATGGTCGTATGCGTGTTTGGCGCCGTGCAGGTGAGCGGCACAATCAGGACTGCATACGACCGAGGCACACAGGGCCAACACCCGGCATCATGGTGTGGGGAGCGATCTCCTACACTGGCCGTACACCACTGGTGATCGTCGAGGGGACACTGAATAGTGCACGGTACATCCAAACCGTCATCGAACCCATCGTTCTACCATTCCTAGACCGGCAAGGGAACTTGCTGTTCCAACAGGACAATGCACGTCCGCATGTATCCCGTGCCACCCAACGTGCTCTAGAAGGTGTAAGTCAACTACCCTGGCCAGCAAGATCTCCGGATCTGTCCCCCATTGAGCATGTTTGGGACTGGATGAAGCGTCGTCTCACGCGGTCTGCACGTCCAGCACGAACGCTTGTCCAACTGAGGCGCCAGGTGGAAATGGCATGGCAAGCCGTTCCACAGGACTACATCCAGCATCTCTACGATCGTCTCCATGGGAGAATAGCAGCCTGCATTGCTGCGAAAGGTGGATATACACTGTACTAGTGCCGACATTGTGCATGCTCTGTTGCCTGTGTCTATGTGCCTGTGGTTCTGTCAGTGTGATCATGTGATGTATCTGACCCCAGGAATGTGTCAATAAAGTTTCCCCTTCCTGGGACAATGAATTCACGGTGTTCTTATTTCAATTTCCAGGAGTATATATATATATATATATATATATATATATATATATATATACACCCAGTTTGGAAGCCACACCTTCATGTTCGAACAATCTGACGAAATCTCCCATGCCACATCCTTCTTCCAGCAGACCTTGTTGGACACCATATCCACCCACATTCTAACCAAGACCACATATCCTCACTGGCACTCCCCACTAACTCTTCCAAGTACTGGAAAGTATTCTGTCAATTCACTATCAATCACTTCATTCTTCACTACCTGCTTCTCCACCCTTACCTGAAAACCTGAGCAAAGCTAACCATTTTGCATCTTATCATTCTGAGATCTTTTCCACCCTCCATGTCCCTCATTTTGTTTGCTCACTTTTTCCTACCATCTATGAACGCACAAATACCATTGTCCCATCCCTGGCTCCTAGCTTTCAGTACCTGGACAACATACCTCAAATAGAATTAAATACACCAATCAAGCACATGACATAAAACAAGTACTCCACAAAAAATGCTACACTTCCCCCCAGTCACAACTGCATTACTCATCAGTACTTTAAAGAATGGCACCTCTCCTTCCTGTTCACCCTTGCAAACCTTTATATCACTATCCTTTCCACAGGTTGCTATCCTCAACAATAGAAAACCTCCAGAATCCTACTTTTTCTCAAACCATACGAACCTTCTATTGATACCTCCTCGTAATGCCCCATCTGCCTCACCTCATTCTTTAGCAAGGTCTTTAAGTCAATCCTCTCCTGAAACATCCATCAGCACATGAACCAACACCACCTGAAGCTGGTAGCAGTGAAATCCTTGGAGAAATTGAAGCATATACCGAAAGGATAGGGAAATGGGAAATGGAGGTGATGGATTTGGTGCAGTAGACAAGAAACTCAAATCCACTGAGATAGAAATTGAAGCTACATGTGAGACTGTTTGGGCAAGACTCATTATCAATGGTTGGCATAAAATTATAATGGGGGCCTTCTATCGACCAGCACATTCTCCTACTGATGTAACAGTAAATTTTAGAGAAAAACCGAGTTCGCTTGTACATACGTTCCCTAATCATACTCTAATCATTAGAGGAGACTTTAATCATCCAACAATCAATTGGGATAATTATAGTTTTGTTAGTGTTAGGCGTGACAAAACATCATGTGAAACTTTACGAAATGCCTTCTCAGAAAACTACCTAGAACTGAATAGTTCAGAACCCCACTCATGATGGAAATATATTTGATCAAATGGCAATAAAAGAAAGTCCACATTGAAACTGGTATCAATGACCATGAGGTAATTATAGCAACAATGAATACCAAAACTCAAAGGCCAACTAAAACAAATAGAAACACTTATATGTTCAGCAAACTAGACAGAGAAACAGAAGTGCCATATCTCAGTGAGGAACTTGATACTTTTAGCTGAGGACAAGAGTATATAGGAGAATGATGGATCAAGTTTAAAAAAATAGTTGACCATGCCCTGGAAAGATATATACGCAGTAAAAAAATTCATAGCGGAAGATTCTCCACGGCGTACAATCACTGTAAAGAAACCTCTGAAGAAATAGAAATACTGCATAACAAGTATAAAACGAAGCATAGGGCTGCAGATAGAGAGATGCTGAATGAAACACGTTTGGCAGTCAAGAGCGCAATGCATGAAGCTTTCAGTGACTACCGTAGTGGAATGTTATCGAAAAATCTTTCACAAACTCCAAAGATATTCTGATCGTATGTGAAGGCTGTTAGTGGCAAGAAAGTCAGCGTCCAGCCACTCATGGGCAAGGAAAGAACTGAAACTGAGAACAGCAGAGCAAAAGCAGAAATGATTAACTTTGTTTTCAAATGCTCCTTTAGAAAGGAAAACCCAGGAATATTCAAAAATGATTCAAATGGCTCTAAGCGCTATGGGACTTAACATCTGAGGTCATCAGTCCCCTAGACTTAGAACCACTTAAACTTAACTAACCTAAGGACATCACACACATCCATGCCCGAGGCAGGATTCGAACCTACGACCGTAGCAGCAGCGTGGTTCCATACTGAAGCGCCTAGAACCGCTCGGCCACAGCGGCCGGTCCCAGAAATATTACACCATTATAATTCTCAGTCCACTGAAAAGATGACTAAAATAGCCCTTAATGTCAGTGGCGGTGAGAGACAGTTGAAATCGTTAAACTTAAACAAAGGCCCAGGGCTCGATGGAATTCCCGTGACATTCTACACCCAATTTGCGGTTGAGTTAATAGCTCTGTTATTTATAATCTATCGTAGATCCCTTGTACAAGAAACCGTGCCCAGCAGCTGGAAGCAAGCACGAGTCACTCCTGTCAACAAGAAAGGTAGCAGAAATGATCAGCAAAACTACAGTCCAGTATCCTTGACATCCATTTGTTGTGGAAGCTCGAAGGTAATGAGGTATCTCGAACAGAACGGTCTCCTCCATGCCAGCTATCATGGATTTCGAGAACATAAGATCATGTGAACCCCAATTCGCACTCTTCTGACATGACATGCTGAAAGCCATGGATCAAGGCAGTCAGGTAGATGCAGTATTTCTCGATTTCCGAAAACCAATATCCCTAACATCGGTTTGCTGCAGAACCCTTGAACATATTCTCACTTCAAATATAATATATTTTCTTGAGACCGTGAAGCCTACGTCCACGAATGAGCATGGTTTTAGAAAGCATTGCTGTGCGAAACCCAGCTTGCCCTTTTCTCACATTATATACTGAGAACTATGAACGAACTGCAACAGGCAGATTCCATATTTCTAGAATTGCTGAAAGAATTTGACATGGTGCCCCACTGCAGGCTGCAACGAAGGTACGAGCATGTTGAATAGGTTCACAGAGATATGACTGGTTCGAAGACTTCTTAAGTTATAGAACCCAGTATGTTGTCGTCGACGGCGAATGTTCACCACTGACAAGGGTGTCATCACGAGTGCCCCATGGAAGTGCAATAGGACCACTATTATTTTCTAAATACAGAAAGGATCTGGTGGACAGGGTGGGCAGCAATCTGCAGTTGTTTGCTGACGCCACTGTGGTGTACAGGAAGGTGTCGAAGTTGAGTGACTGCAGGAGGATACAAGATGATTTAGACAAAGTTTCTAGTTGGTGTGATAAATGAATGCAGAAAAATGTAAGTTAATGGTGATGTGTAGAAGAAACAAATCAGTAATGTTGGGATGCCATATTAGTTGCAAAGCGATATGAATGGAACGAGCATGAGATGATTGTAGTAGAAAGTGCGAAATGGTCGACTTCGGATTATCGGCAGAATTCTGGGACTGTGTGGTTCATCTGTAAAGGGGACCATATGTAGGACGCTCCAGCAGTACGATAGAGTCTTCTATTGCAACAGCAGGTCAACGAAACTGGAATCAAAATAATGTATCCATAGTTTTAGCTAGTGTAAATGTTCAATGTCTACGAACAATATGTGGTCTATTATCTATATTCATAGAAGATGCAAAGCCAGATGTGATATGTGTATGTGAGCACTGGTTCGACAAAGAAGAGTGTGAAAATTACAGATGCATTGAATACCTAGAGATGGTGAGCTCATGGTATCGAGAAACTACTACTCATGGAGGCGCGTCTGTGTATGCCAATAAAAACCTCAACTTTAGAGATGTTGACCTGAGAAAGTACTGCTCAGATATGGATTTAGAACTGTCTGGTTTAGAACAAGTAGATATAAATATGATTATTGTTTCAGTGTACCGTTCACCAAATGGAAATTTCGAAAACTTTATCACTAACTTGTAAAGTTGTTTACGTCACATAACACACCTCAAACCAAAAATTGCACTGTTCGTCGATCTTAATGTACGCGTAGGTGAAAATAGCACAAAAGAGAGAGCATTCTTGACTTTAGTAAATAGTTATGGTCTCTTTATGGCAAACAGACTTCCAACCTGGAGTTACAAAGTAAATGTAGTTGATGCAATGATAGCAGAACACAGTGCATTAGTCATAAAACTACAAACGTAGAATCTGGGTCACCAACAGACAAATACATGGCAATCAAATTATGTGTTTCACAGAAGAGTAGTGCCAAAGAAAAACTAGATACTTTCAATGCCTCACTGTCCAGTATAAACTGGCAGCAATCAATTACAGAAGAAAAGCCTAATGTTGCCTTAAATGTTATTTTCCATATACTAAAAACCAAATTTGATGAGATGTTCCCACTGATACCAAAGAAAAGCCACAAAGGTAAAGTACAAGGAAAACAGAAAATAGTAAATGCAAAAAAAATTGTACGCACCTGAGGTAGCTAATCTAAAAACCAGACAATAGAAACAACACAAATTGTGAAAGAAACACAAAGTAAAAGGTGGTACACAATGACATACAACCACAAATACACACACAGAATATCCAATATTTTCAAAAAACAAGACATAAAAATAGCACACCAAACCAACAACTCAATTCAGAAATACTTCCCAAAAACAATAGGAAAAACTGATCTATATCAGAAATCAGGAACATATCAAATGAAATGCAATACACATGATGGAAGATACATAGATAAAACCAGGAGGACATCTGACACCAGATACAAAGAACAAGTAAGAGCATGGAAGTATCGCACAAATCATACTAATTCTGCAGAACATTTACACCAACATAAAATTACAACCAGAGACACAGGTATGGAAATCATATCTATAAAAAAACAACAAAAAACACCTTCTCACCTCACAAGAAAACTACCACATCCAAAAAGTCATAACAGAAAAGAAACAACTCATAAACGATCAGATCAACTTGACAAACCATGCACTCTTTAAACTGATTGACCACTTAATATAACATTAAAAGTACGCGTTTAACTACAGGCTCCATTTACCAGTACCATTTCCTCCCAGATTATGTACTGTAATCACCATCCAGGTCCATTCCTGTCTTTCCTCCCCCTCCCTGCCCCCCACCTCTCCCCCACTGAAGACAAAAAAATCACTCCTACCCTTCACACACACACACACACACACACACACACACACACACACACATACATAAAATCGTTTCATAGGGTGGCAACACTTACAACGTGAACGAAAACAAATAGTGCAGATAGATAATGCAGCACAAGAAATAACGCAGAATGCCAAAAACTGTCAAGTGCAGATGTGAAATAAAGCCTGTCGGCACTAACCAGTGCTAGCAAGAGGGCAAGGTGCAGATTACACAAAGAAACGCCGTAAATAGCCTGCAGACGAACTTTATAAAGAAAATGCTGTTTTTAACTTAAAACAACAAAAAATGTGCAAACGTGTGTATCCAATTTACAGAATAACCACAGAAGACGCTTTGTAAATAAAAGCGAAACGCGTCTGGTGTAATTCTTTTTATCAGATTGAGGTCAGCTGTAGACAGATACGGTATCCTATAGTAACAGATGTTAACAGCTGCTGCGGAAGATGGTCACGCAAACAAACGTATTTGCTCTTCTTAATTACATGTTGCTTAAGAATTGCGGTGTATGACCTAACGCAGCTGTGGTGTCACAGAGCGCAAAAAGAGAGAGAGAGAGAGAGAGAGAGAGAGAGAGAGAGAGAGGAAAAAAAAGTAAGCACACCCTGTAAGGAAAACAGGCCCATGGCGTGACTAATCACTTGCTCGATATCGGAGCCTTCATGCTTCATCGGCTATCGCTACGGAACTCCATAAATATATTTACGAAAATCTTTCGAGGAAAAACAGATTCTCGCTTCGCAAGCGAGACAGCTCTTTGCTATACAGGACGTAAGCGATAGCTGTTTAGAAAGTACCACAGTGGTGTAGGTATTTCGAGACGAACAAATTGACACAGGACACTTGCGGTCTATCAAGCCGAGAAACACCTGCACATTCGCCTACAAAAGCTACCTGCTGGTGTTGGACAAAAACATGGGACCACTGCGAGAAATGCGTGCCTTAACATCAACGCAGATGCTAGGCAAGCCTGCAGGTTGCGCTGCTACGAACGGCACCTGTTGATGATGATGATGATGATGTTTGGTTTGTGGGGCGCTCAGCGCCTGTACAAGTCCCAATTTTTACACAGTCAAATTTTTGGACAATTCAATGTAGCCCCTGTCACGAATGCTGATGATTATGATTATGATTATCAAATGATGAGGACTACCCAACACCCAGTCAACAGGCAGAGAAAAACGGCACCTGTGCAGTGTCCCCAATACGCTGAAAGTATGGTGCTGGTGAGAGAAGTGTTCTGTGTAGTTCTGACCAGGAAAGTACTTGGGCTCGAACAAACAGATCTGCATGAACGTTTGGTTACAGGACCATTATATACCTCTGAATGTGCTGGTGGGTGTCGTTTTTCTGAAAAACTCTGCAGTCATGCTTTAGATATCACTGTAGATGTAATTGTAGACTCCATACGCAATGCAGCAATCTTAACTACAAATGTAAATGCGGAGTGTCAATAAAATGCTCCGAGCAATACGAATGACTGCAAAACGCACAGTGAAGAAATGCAAGTTGATCGCATGGCGTATTTGCACATTCTGTAATATCAGTGTTGAACGCCACGTCAATGACACTTTTGAAGTTGTTCACTGGTTCACCAATATCGTAGCCAGCGTTCTGCCACGCGTAACGAAGCATTGGTCTGTATACTCCCGCAGATAGCTGATTGTAAATGACAGAATGCATATTCATGATAAAGAATCTGTCGTACAATTTCGGCTGTATATTACTGGAACGTAGTTTAATGAAGTCTGTTATTCTCTTGGCATATATTTTATATTGCCTGAAGAGGTACACATCCAGGGGTTGTGCATATTTTGTAGTTTTAGTGGAATGATTTTTAAATCTACATGTTTTCCCTCCAGATGCTTCCAGTAGTAATCGTTCATCCTTATGTCCAGACCAGGAGTCACAAAGTACTAACGACTTTTTTTTCACGATAAAGGATGACAGCCAAAACAGTTGCAGGCTAAAAATTTATTAAAATTCTTGACCAAGGTTTCGGTAGATATAAATACACCTTCATCAGAAGTAAAAAATCTAAAATTACATCATGCAATGGAGATTAATAAAACAATTGTGCCAAAGGCGTCGTCAATAATTAACACATCTTCTCCATTTGTACAACATGACTATGGGCACTGGGTCAATGCAAACAGTTTAGCACCAGTATTTCGCTTAACAAGGTGCCCATAGTCATGTTGTACTAATGGAGAAGATGTCTTAATTATCGACGACGCCTTTGGCACAATTGTTTTATTAATCTCCATTGCATGATGTAATTTTAGATTTTTTACTTCTGATGAAGGTATATTTATATGTACCGAAACCTTGGTCAAGAATTTTAATAAATTTTTAGCCTGCAACTGTTTTGACTGTCATCCTTTATCGTGAAGAATTTCAACAGTTGCTGTTGCAGCCATGTTTAAAATCTTGTACTAATGACTTTCTCGACAAATGTGGATTCAAAACTGACAGAAAAAACGTCTTCATTTGTTGTTTCGTCATCTTCCCACTCACACTGGCATCGACGACGACATTTGTGGGGGGGGGGGGGGCACCACGTTTCTATTTCCCTTGACACGCGGGGTCCAAACTTTCCACTGGATTCTTGGAAGCAAATATAGAGTTTGTCTGCCAATCGTCCGTCCATTGATATAGCAACATCGATCGTGCAACTATGTGTTGCACAGTTAACTGATTGCAACATCCTTTCCGTCTCTAATGACCTCGTTGTCGACGGGACGTTAAACACTAACCACCACCACCACCAACATCCTTTCATGGATAGTGTTCTGTCACAAGAAAGTTCATAGTTGAACTGACTCTGATCACAGTTCCATACAGAACTAATATCGATGTTTTCTCGCGTGATATGCTCATTGACATCAGCAACAAACGTCTGAGCTCTTTCAATCAGCTCTTCTTCATCATGCTTATCTTTTCGTGCTTGGAGCATAGTGATACGGCGTGATGGTACCCTAAACTCCTTTTTGAAATTAGTAATAAATCCTAGTGAAGCTGTAAAGTTTGTACACCCGAGATTTCTGGCTACGTCCAATGCCCAATGTTGTAAATGCCAATAATGAACGGCGGAACCGCATTCTCGCGCTTCATCGAATTTCGCCATTACACGCTCCTTGATGGTCTTGGACAGCAGTGTACGATTTCCTTTTTAAACTGTGTTTGCTTCTCTTTTCTTTGCCACGTAATCCAGTATGTTTTTAATATTGCTTTTAGACTTCAGTTTAGGGTATCTTTTCAGAAGCTTGTCGTGTGTGTCGAAATCTCTTACGTAATAATCATCGTACATGTTCTCCAGTGTGTTGTCATCAAACGCCGTGATGATACTTGCAACTTTAACCTTCTTCTTGGGAGACGGTTGGTATTCACTGTCACTGCTTCCATCGCCTCTTCCCGCACTTACCGTAGCACTACCGTTTGCAATGAGTTGTTCGTCATTATCATCCCTATCATCATCATTATGTGTTAGTGTTACAACAGTACCTGTTTCTAACTTATGCTCATATTTCTGCACTATAATAGATACCAGAAAACATGCGAATGATTCGTCTTCTACACCAATACCATCTTCACGAAGAAGGGTTTTTCGTAACTTCATCTCAACCAATCGCAGTACATTAGCAGGATTGATTACCAATCGCAGAGCCATCTGACGCTTCAATAGACAAATAATGTCACAAAACGCAACTTCAGAGGCACACTGCACCGTCCCTACTGGTCCCGACTGCCGTACCGATAGGACAGTGTGCAATGCGGCATGGCACACGCAGAGGCCTCTAACGGACGACTGCAGAGTTTTGTAGATGCGGGAGTACCACTAGTGCAATAAGAGAGCTTTACATTATTTCTAACACGATTTTGGTGTATTTGTGTTCGTTCGAGCGCAAGTACTTAACTGGTCAGTGCATTCTGTCGCATATTATTGAACTCGAAAGTGAGCAGTTATAATGGATTATACTGTAAATGATGAAAGTATGTGAATGCAGCTTGCCGCTAACTTGGTGTAATGTCTCTCACACATAAACCTGTACAGTAAAGTAAGGGCCTCCTGTTTTATCTTTAGGCTGATCCGTGATAAGACAGGCAAACAATTATACTAATGGAGGATTCTGCGTATTTTCTCTAATTTCATTCGCTCTCTCTCTCTCTCTCTCTCTCTCTCTCTCTCTCTCTCTCTCTCTCTGTCCTTTATCTATATACAGTTTTAAATATAATATTTCATTACGTGAACTCAGCCCAATAGAATCTCTGGTGGAGCCCTTCGTCTTAATATTCAGCGGCTGGCTTGTTGTAAAAGATCTTTATATCTATTATTATTGTTAAGCGCTGCATTCAGTTGGGAAAATCGATCGTTTGAACAATTCGTTCATTTTACGACAGATTTAGAATTTCAGATGTGTCCGAAGCCTTTTTGGACGATTTTATAAAATCTCGGTGATTGCAGGCTCTCTTCGTCACAACTGAAACTTCCCCACTAATTACAGGGCCAAGACAATCATCAATGATTCAGACAGAGAACTCATTCACTCTAGAATAAAAGGGTCACAAACCTTATTTCTGAGGAAAATTGTATATTCAATCCATCTCCATTACATGTTCCGTTTTCTGTTGATTCCCAGTCTTACTTAATTTGCGTTTACAATTTTTCTCTCTCTTCAAATAACCCGCTAGTGGCACAAACGTTAATAGCTCGCTTTAGCGAGAAGAAAAGCAAATATGTCTCTTTTAGCAACCCGACAATCTTCCAACAGATACTTCCGAAGCTGTCCCAGTTATCCGTCCCTAACAACCATGGAGAATACATATATGTATCTCCGTTCTTCCAAAGAATAAACGCACTAGAAAAATACCTTGGCCTCGACGAGCTGTCGGCGCATATATTACTAGAAAATCCGATCAGATACTTTCCAAAAGTGAATAAATGTGGATGATTTGATTGATAATTAATTATTGCGTGGTAGAGGGTAATTTTCCGTGGGGAGATTACACAGTCTGTTGGTGCTCACATGGTAGGCGCTTTCATAACCAAGGTAGCCGTAGTCTTTGCTGTTTCAAGAGGCACTGTATGGAAGACTTACACCTTATACAGGGCAAGCGGGAAAACATCATCCGTTAAGTCACAACACGAGCGGAAGGGTGCGTTCAGTAGCCGTGACAGACGGTCATTGAAGGATATTGTGTCGAGAAATAAGGGAACGACTGCTGCAAAAGTCAGTGTAAAACTCGCGACCGACATCAGCACCAAAGCAACACGAACGGAGCTCCAGAAGCAGGGAATTGGAGGACGAGTTCGAATTCCAAAAAACCACTTATGAATGATGCAAATGTACGTAATAGGAAAACGTGGTGCCAAAGCCATAAAACCTAGCCTACGGAGAAATGGAAGAAAGTGATTCCTAGATCGACATCTACATCTTTACCTTGTAAATCACTGTGAGGTGCATGGCAGAGGATACATCCCATTGTACAAATTACACTACTGACCATTAAAATTGCTACACCACGAAGATGACGTGCTATAGACGCGAAATTTATCCGACAGGAAGGAGATGCTTTGATGTGCAAATGATTAGCTTTTCAGAGCATTCACACAAGGTTGGCGCCGGTGGCGACACCTACAACGTGCTGACACGAGGAAAGTTTCCAACCGATTTCTCATACACAAACAGCAGTTGACCGGCGTTGCTTGGTGAAGCGTTGTTGTGATGCCTCGTGTAAGGAGGAGAAGTGCGTACCATCACGTTTCCGACTTTGATAAAGGACGGATTGTAGCCTATCGCGATTGCGGTTTATCGTATCGCGACATTGCTGCTCGCGTTGGTCGAGATCCAATGACCAGTGTGCGATTTGCAGGGGGGGATGGGGGAGATTTCCCCCCCTCTGCATCAGACCATCCCCTCCTCTGGTTTTAGTTTATGCATCCCAACCTGGGATGTTTATTTCCCACGCACTGAATTAAAACTTTACATATAATTTAAATTTGTGGAACCGAACACTGAAAGTTATTAATAAGTCTTACTAATAATACGTTTCTTCAGTTTTCTATCATCAGAATAGGTACAACTTTTCACAAATGTGCCTCTACTTTTTGAATTCCCCTCGTATAACTGTACCCGTATGTAGATGATTTTGTAAATAAGATTTACCTATAATGTACTTTTAAAGATATAACAAGGGATGGCTTTTCTGATAGTGCATACGCGTCAATAGTGAGTTTCGGCATTAACATCTATTTATAAATAGCTGTTTAACCACGCGTAACGCCACGGTCCAAGCTAGTAACATATATAATTCTACTAACCCCCTAAGACATCCCCCCCCCCCCCCCCCCCCACTGGTAAAAGCACAAATCGCACCCTGCCAATGACTGTTAGCAGAATACGGAATTGGTGGGTTTAGGAGGGTAAAACGGAACGCCGCGCTGGACCCCAACGGCCTCATATCACTAGCAGTCGAGATAACAGGCATCTTATTCGTATGGCTGTAACGGATCGTGGAGCCACGTCTCGATCCTTGAGTCAACAGATGGGGACATTTGCAAGGTTCACAAACAGTTTGACGACGTTTGCAGCAGAATGGACTATCAATTCGGAGACTATGGCTGCGGTTACCCTTGACACTCCATCACAGACAGGAGCGCCTGCGATGGTGTACTCAACGACGAACCTGGGTGCACGAATGGCAAAACGTCATTTTTTCGGATCAATCCACGTTCTGTTTACAGCATCATGATGGTCGCATCCGTGTTTGGCGACATCGTGGTGAACGCACATTGGAAGCGTGTATTCGTCATCGCCATACTGGCGTATCACCCGGCGTGATGGTATGGGGTGCCATTGGTTACACGTCTCGGTCACCTCTTGTTCGCATTGACGGCACTTTGAACAGTGGACGTTACATTTCAGATGTGTTACGACCTGTGGCTCTACCCTTCATTCGATCCCTGCGAAACCCTACATTTCAGCAGGATAATGCACGACCGCATGTTGCAGGTCCTGTACGGGCCTTTCTGGATACAGAAAATGTTCGACTGCTGCCCTGGCCAGCACATTCTCCAGATCTCTCATCAACTGAAAACGTCTGGTCAATTGTGGCCGAGCAGCTGGCTCATCACAATACGCCAGTCACTGCTCTTGATGAACTGTGGTATCGTGTTGAAGCTGCATGGGTAGCTGTACCTGTACGCGCCATCCAAGCTCTGTTTGACTCAATGCCCAGGTGTATCAAGGCCGTTATTACGGCCAGAGATGGTTGTTCTGGGTACTGATTTCTCAGGATCTATGCACCAACATTGCGTGAAAATGTAATCACATGTCAGTTCTAATATAATGCATTTGCCCAATGAATACCCGTTTATCATCTGCATTTCTTCTTTGTGTAACAATTTTAATGGCCAGTAGTGTATTAGGGCTTTTTCCCATTCCATTCACGATGCAGTGCGGGAAATGTGGTTGCATAAATGCCTGTGTATGTACTGTGATTAATCCAATCTTATACTCGTGACACTTTTGAGAGAGAAATGTGCGTGGTTGTAGAATATTCCTATAGTGATAATTTAAAGCCGTTTCTTGAAACTTTGTCAGCAGACTTTCTCGGGATAATTTACGTCTAATTGCAAGAGTCTGCTAGTTCAGTTCTTTCAACATCTAAGTGACACTCTCTCGCGTGCTGCCCTTCTGTGTATACGTTCAATATCTGAAAGGTAGCGAGCCACTCTCTCACTTTAACAACTCTGTCGGTCAGATTCGTATTCATATTTTAGGTCATGATCTCCGTGATCCCCAATACAACATTTGGTATGTGTGTCTTACGACTTTTTTTCCATGAGGAAATTATGAGCAGAATGTTCTTATAACTGCACGTGTAGCCTGTAGAGAACTTATAGGTACCCGAGGGGCCATAGTGAAGGCGATGGAGAACAGGGAGAAAGATAGATTGTGGGCCATAAATGTTGTGGCCAGCGACCTGGCTGTGCGAGCGATTCAGGGTTCAAAAATGGTTCAAATGGCTCTGAGCACTATGGGACTTAACATCTGAGGTCATCAGTCCCCTAGACTTAGAACTACTTAAACCTAACTAACCTAAGGACATCACACACATCCATGCCCGAGGCAGGATTCGAATCTGCGACAGTAGCAGTCGCGCGGTTCCGGACTGAAGCGCCTAGAACCGCTCGGCCACCGCGGCCGGCCGATTCAGGGTAGCACCGCTCTGTGAATTGTACCTGCAGAGGAACCTCGAGCCATGGTGTTCGACTTTTCCCTCTTAGCGTCGAAACAAGAGGGTGCCGGCTCGTAAAACCTTTTTGCCTTGGCCAGGCGACAGTCCGTCGCGAAGGCGGCCAGGTGGCGGAAAGTGGGTGAAGAAAGCCATTTAAGACAGACGGTCATCAAACTGTAAGTATTCTCTTGTTAGAAGCTGGGACGATACTATCAGAGCGGGTGGTGTACGTGTTTAGTGGACGCAAGACTGTAACTCCTTTGACGCCAGGAAGTCGCTAGGTTTCTTCAAAATGGTTCAAATGGCTCTAAGCACTATAGGAAGTCATCAGTCCCCTAGACGTAGAACTACTTAAACCTAACTAACCTAAGGACATCACACACATCCATACCCGAGGCAGGATTCGAACCTGCGACCGTAGCAGCAGCGCGGTTCCAGACTGAAGCACCTAGAACCGCTCGGCCACAGCGGCCGGCGCTTGGTTTCTTCAGTGAGCGAAAAGAAAACCATATATTTCACGGACACGACTGTCTGGGAAGCCATATACTTCACGGACACGACTGTCTGGGAAGCTTAACAACCTTGTTTCAGAAATTGGAAATGGTCGACCTGGAAAGATTAGATCTCTTCGTAAATGAGGAACTGTGGTCGCGTCTAGGTAGACGTTTTTCGCCAAAACATAGCCATGCTTACCGCGAGAACGACGCCTCCCTAGTCTAAAATCTTTTTTTTTTTTAGACAGGAGAGATTTTGAATCGCTTACTGTCTGCCCTCAGGATATGCAAAGCGAAGGCTTGCCCATCCAGCGTGTACACCCCAGTGCTGTGTCTGGATTGGCTCTCAGGCCAACAGAACAGTCAAGAGGGGAGATTGAATGAGTGGAGGAAGACGGTTCGATTGGTTTGTTCAACGTGGAGGCGGTTTTTATCTGCTAATTCGGCTCCTGTACGAGGCTTGGTGGAAAGTGATTGTGATTGTTTGCCTTCTTCATCTTCTTGTCCTCCCCTTGTGGAGAACTTCTGATCTTTTCCTATAGTTCAATTCTTTTATCTTGGCGGCTCGCGTATGCCCGCCCAGACGCGGGAGATTGCTGCGTTGCTAGTTGCACGCGCCAAGAGAAGCAGCGCCATAGTATAGTAAAGTTCTCAAACTTACTTTTAGGGGGGAGCGCGCAGTATATGAAGTAAAGCCACCACGGCCGCATTAACCCTTTCGCTGCTACGGAGACATGCTCCCCGCATTCCGCGCTGTGCGCGATTTTGTCATCATTGCACTGCTCTCCTGTGCAGACACGTGGTGTTTCGACTGCTTTGTCACACTTTATCACACGATTTCACAAAAACTATTTGGCACAAAAATTTGATTTTTACACACCTTCTCGATTGATACCTTCCCCCCATAAATGACTTAATTTTGTTTCGATGTTCAGCGCAGTTATTGTGTAGCATTAGATGTAATAAACCATTGCACGAAGTTTTGAAGAGTTTGCAGAAGTAAAGGTCTATAGCGTATACTTTCCGTGTGGTCGATTTTAGTTGCTACTAGAAATTTCAAAAAAAATACATTCAAACGAATAAAATTCATGAAGTAAGACACTTCAATATTATTTTTAAATAAAGAAAATATCAAGCACTGAACAAGGTTTGAACTCAGATCCTTTCACATAATAGCCACACACTTTAACCATTACGCTAACACAGCTCGTCATTCAATAGGATTCCCGGAGGACTTTAAAATGTCACGCAAAATACTGACAAACACTGTTGGTATGCCCATGAATTACTCACGTTTCGTCGAAGTACAATAGGAAATAAACAATTACCGCTGTTCTTTATTGCGAAAAAGCGGTTAATGACAATGATACAAACACCTTTCCTTGCTATCGCCTGAATTAGGAGGCTTTTTGCTTGTTTGGTTTAATTAATTAATAGAATATAAAGCAATTGGTATAAAGAATGCTTTTTCCAAACTTTCTGCAAGAGAAAGTCTGCTATCGAGACATTGCTTTTGTTCAATTACTTTATTTATGACTGAACGTTTCTAAAACTCAAGACACTCGTCTGTGCTCTGCACTGCAGTCGGGCTCTCGCAACGTCGTTCTTTGTTCATTGGCTGACTGTGTTTTGTGACGTCAGATGCGCAGAACGAACCTAAACTCGGCCGCCGTCGTAAATGACGCGCACTTTAGTGGGCGAGACTTGTGGTCTGTATTTTGTGGTTTACTAAGAGCCAGTGGAACTGCTTATTAGAGTAAACTTACTCGTCCTGAGTCCGCCGTCTGACTTTTGACAATTCCACCATGCGCCGTCGTGCCTGCGAATCAAATTCGCTGGTCAGTCCAGCGAACAGGCGCACCTCACACTGAAATCTGCTGGGATTTCAGGGTTCTGATAGGGAAGTTCCCCGCGTTCTGACAATCAGAACGCCAGTCAGCGTGGTTTGCAAGTTTTTGTGGTTGTGTCACAACATTACAGCTGGCTCAGCGGACCGCGCCTCGCTCACAGAGTGCCATTTTCTGCTGCCGCCTGAATCAAGATGAAAGGATAAAGTATTGCAGCACCAGCTTAGGGATGTTAAATGATATTCACAGCTCCTTGTTCTCAGGTTAACCATAGTCTGTGGTGTACCTGCTCGTAGTTGATTTCATCTGAACAGAAGTTGGCCTCACATTGGATTCATGTAAACAAAGTATGATTACACTGTAAAATGGATTAATTCAGGGGAGAGCTTGTACAGTTTCCACCCCAATGAATGCTTTGCCAGCCAAACACCACTCCTTTCCTGATTTTTGTTTGTCATTATTTTTGTGAGATTATCAGTTCATTTGTACACTACTGGCCATTAAAATTGCTACACCACGAAGATGACGGTCTACAGACGCGAAATTTAACCGACAGGAAAAAGAAGCTGTGATATGCAAATGATTAGCTTTTTAGAGCATTCACACAAGGTTGGCGCTGGTGGCGACACCTACAACGTGCAGACATGAGGAAAGTTTCCAACCGATTTCTCATACACAAACAGCAGTTGACCGGCGTTGCCTGGTGAAACGTTGTTGTGATGCCTCGTGTAAGGAGGAGAAATGCGTACCATCACGTTTCTGACTTTGATAAAGGTCGGATTGTAGCCTATCGCGATTGCGGTTTATCGTATCGTGTCATTGCTGCTTGCGTTGGTCGAGATCCAATGACTGTTAGCACAATATGGAATCGGTGGGTTCAGGAGGGTAATACGGAACACCATAGTGGATCCCAACGCTCTCGTGTCACTAGAAGTCGAGATGACAGGCATCTTATCCGCATGGCTGTAACGGATCGTGCAGCCACGTCTCGATCCCTGACTCAACAGATGGGGACGTTTGCAAGACAACAACCATCTGCACATACAGTTCGACGACGTTTGCAGCAGCATGGACTATCAGCTTGGAGACCATGGCTGCGGTTACCCTTGACGCTGCATCACAGACAGGAGTGCCTGCGATGGTGTACTCAATGACGAACCTGGGTGCACGAATGACAAAACGTCATTTTTTCGGATCAATCCAGGTTCTGTTTACCGCATCATGATGGTCGCATCCATGTTTGGCGACATCGTGGTGAAGACACATTGGAAGTGTGTATTCCTCATTGCCATACTGGCATATCACCCGGCTTGATGGTAAGGGGTGCCATTGATTACACGTCTCAGTCACCTCTTGTTCGCATTGACGGCACTTTGAACAGTGGACGTTACATTTCAGATGTGTTACGACCCGTAGCTCTACCCTTCATTCGATCCTTGCAAAACCCTACATTTCAGCATGATAATGCACGACCCCCCCCCCCCCCCCCCCCCATGAACCATGGACCTTGCCGTTGGTGGGGAGGCTTGCGTGCCTCAGCAAATCAGATAGCCATACCGTAGGTGCAACCACAAAGGAGGGGTATCTGTTGAGAGGCCAGACAAACGTGTGGTTCCTGAAGAGGGGCAGCAGCCTTTTCAGTAGTTGCAAGGGCAACAGTCTGGAAGATTGACTGATCTGGCATTGTAACAATAACCAAAACGGCCTTGCTGTGCTGGTACTGTGAACGGCTGAAAGCAAGGGGAAACTACAGCCGTAATTTTTCCCGAGGGCATGCAGCTTTACCGTATGATTAAATGATGATGGCGTCCTCTTGGGTAAAATATTCCGGAGGTAAAATAGTCCCCCATTCGGATCTCCGGGCGGGGACTACTCAAGAGGATGTCGTTATCAGGAGAAAGCAAAATTGGCATTCTACGGATCAGAGCGGGGAATGTCAGATCCCTTAATCGGGCAGGTAGGTTAGAAAATTTAAAAAGGGAAATGGATAGGTTGAAGTTAGATATAGTGGGAATTAGTGAAGTTCGGTGGCAGGAGGAACAAGACTTCTGGTCAGGTGACTACAGGGTTATAAACACAAAATCAAATAGGGGTAATGCAGGAGTAGGTTTAATAATGAATAGGAAAATAGGAATGCGGGTAAGCTACTACAAACAGCATAGTGAACGCATTATTGTGGCCACGATAGATATGAAGCCCACACCTACTACAGTAGTATAAGTTTATATGCCAACTAGCTCTGCAGATGACGAAGAAATTGAAGAAATGTATGATGAAATAAAAGAAATTATTCAGATAGTGAAGGGAGACGAAAATTTAATAGTCATGGTGACTGGAATTCGAGTGTAGGAGAAGGGAGAGAAGGAAACATAGTCGGTGAATATGGATTGGGGCTAAGAAATGAAAGAGGAAGCCGCCTGGTAGAATTTTGCACAGAGCACAACATAATCATAGCTAACACTTGGTTTAAGAACCATGAACGCATTATTGTGGCCACGATAGATATGAAGCCCACACCTACTACAGTAGTATAAGTTTATATGCCAACTAGCTCTGCAGATGACGAAGAAATTGAAGAAATGTATGATGAAATAAAAGAAATTATTCAGATAGTGAAGGGAGACGAAAATTTAATAGTCATGGTGACTGGAATTCGAGTGTAGGAGAAGGGAGAGAAGGAAACATAGTCGGTGAATATGGATTGGGGCTAAGAAATGAAAGAGGAAGCCGCCTGGTAGAATTTTGCACAGAGCACAACATAATCATAGCTAACACTTGGTTTAAGAACCATGAAAGAAGGTTGTATACATGGAAGAACCCTGTAGATACTAAAAGGTATCAGATAGATTATATAATGGTAAGACAGAGATTTAGGAACCAGGTTTTAAATTGTAAGACATTTCCAGGGGCAGATGTGGACTCTGACCACAATCTATTGGTTATGACCTGTAGATTAAAACTGAAGAAACTGCAAAAAAGTGGGAATTTAATGAGATGGGACCTGGATAAACTGAAAGAACCAGAGGTTGTACAGAGTTTCAGGGAGAACATAAGGGAACAATTGACAGGAATGGGGGAAAGAAATACAGTAGAAGAAGAATGGGTAGCTTTGAGGGATGAAGTAGTGAAGGCAGCAAACGATCAAGTAGGTAAAAAGACGAGGGCTAGTAGAAATCCTTGGGTAACAGAAGAAATATTGAATTTAATTGATGAATGGAGAAAATATAAAAATGCAGTAAATGAAGCAGGCAAAAAGGAATACAAACGTCTCAAAAATGAGATCGACAGGAAGTGCAAAATGGCTAAGCAGGGATGGCTAGAGGACAAATGTAAGTATGTAGAGGCTTATCTCACTAGCGGTAAGTTAGATACTGCCTACAGGAAAAGTAAAGAGACCTTTGGAGATAAGAGAACGACTTGTATGAATATCAAGAGCTCAGATGGAAACCCAGTTCTAAGCAAAGAAGGGAAAGCAGAAAGGTGGAAGGAGTATATAGAGGGTCTATACAAGGGCGATGTACTTGAGGACAATTTTATGGAAATGGAAGAGGATGTAGATGAAGATGAAATGGGAGATACGATACTGCGTGAAGAGTTTGACAGAGCACTGAAAGACCTAAGTCGAAACAAGGCCCCCGGAGTAGACAACATTCCATTGGAACTACTGACAGCTGTGGGAGAGCCAGTCCTGACAAAACTCTACCATCTGGTGAGCAAGATGTATGAAACAGGCGAAATACCCTCAGACTTAAAGAAGAAAATACATAATTCCAATCCCAAAGAAAGCAGGTGTTGACAGATGTGAAAATTACCGAACTATCAGTTTAATGAGTCACAGCTGCAAAATACTAACACGAATTCTTTACAGACGAATGGAAAAACTAGTAGAAGCCAACCTCGGGGAAGATCAATTTGGATTCCGTAGAAACACTGGAACACGTGAGGCAATACTGACGTTACGACTTATCTTAGAAGAAATATTAAAGAAAGGCAAACCTACGTTTCTAGCATTTGTAGACTTAGAGAAAGCTTTTGACAATGTTGACTGGAATACTCTCTTTCAAATTCTAAAGGTGGCAGGGGTAAAATACAGGGAGTGAAAGGCTATTTACAATTTGTACAGAAACCAGATGGCAGTTATAAGAGTCGAGGGACATGAAAGGGAAGCAGTGGTTGGGAAGGGAGTAAGACAGGGTTGTAGCCTCTCCCCGATGTTGTTCAATCTGTATATTGAGCAAGCAGTAAAGGAAACAAAAGAAAAATTCGGAGTAGATATTAAAATCCATGGAGAAGAAATAAAAACTTTAAGGTCCGCCGATGACATTGTAATTCTGTCAGCGACACCAAAGGACTTGGAAGAGCAGTTGAACGGAATGGACAGTGTCTTGAAAGGAGGATATAAGATGAACATCAACAAAATCAAAACGAGGATAATGGAATGTAGTCGAATTAAATCGGATGATGCTGCCGGAATTAGATTAGGAAATGAGATGCTTAAATTAGTAAAGGAGTTTTGCTATTTGGGGAGCAAAATAACTGATGATGATCGAAGCAGAGAGGATATAAAATGTAGACTGACAATGGCAAGGAAAGCGCTTCTGAAGAAGAGAAATTTGTTAACATCGAGTATAGATTTAAGTGTTAGGAAGTCATTTCTGAAAGTATTTGTATGGAGTGTAGCCATGTATGGAAGTGAAACATGGACGATAAATAGTTTGGACAAGAAGAGGATAGAAGCTTTCGAAATGTGGTGCTACAGAAAAATGCTGAAGATTAGATGGGTAGATCACATAACTAATGAGGAAGTATTGAATAGAATTGGGGAGAAGAGAAGTTTGTGGCACAATTTGACCAGAAGACGGGATCGGTTGGTAGACATGTTCCGAGGCATCAAGGGATCACCAATTTAGTGTTGGAGGGCAGCGTGGAGGGTAAAAATCGTAGAGGGAGACCAAGAGATGAATACACTAAGCAGATTCAGAAGGATGTAGATTGCAGTAGGTACTGGGAGATGAAGAAGCTTGCACAGGATAGAGTAGCATGGAGAGCTGCATCAAACCAGTTTCAGGACTGAAGACCACAACAACAACAACAATGCATGACCACACGTTGCAGGTCCTGTACAGGCCTTTCTGAATACAGAAAATGTTCAACTGCTGCCCTGGCTAGCACATTCTCCAGGTCTCTCACCAATGGAAAACGTCTGGTCAATTGTGGCCGAGCAACGGGCTTGTCACAATACGCCAGTCACTACTCTTGATGTACTGTGGTATTGTGTTGAAGCAGCATGGGCAGCTGTACCTGTACACGCCATCCAAGCTCTGTTTGACTCAATGCCCAGGCATATGAAAAAAATGGTTCAAATGGCTCTGAGCACTATGGGACTTAACATCTATGGTCATCAGTCCCCTAGAACTTAGAACTACTTAAACCTAACTAACCTAAGGACATCACACAACACCCAGTCATCACGAGGCAGAGAAAATCGCTGACCCTGCTGGGAATCGAACCCGGGCACCCAGGCGTGGGAAGCGAGAACACTACCCCACGACCACAAGCTGCGGACCCAGGCGTATCAAGGCCATTATTACGGCCAGAGGTGGTTCTTCTGGGTACTGATTTCTCAGGATCTATGCACCCAAATTGCATGAAAATGTAATCCCATGTCAGTTCTAGTATAATGTATTTGTCCAATGAATACCCGTTTATCATCTGCATTTCTTCTTGGCGTAGCAATTTTAATGGCTAGTAGTGCAGTTATAAAAGGATGAATAAATCTTGTCATTATTTTTGTAAATTAACTATGCCACCATTCTCATTTATACTCCTTCATTCATTCATTGTTTTTATTTTATTGTGGTGATACATGGATCCACCAGCAATTCGGAATTCAGTCGTACTAAACTAGTTAATTTGATGATTAATTTGAGTTCTGACAGCAAACAAAGGCGACAAAAGTGCCATGAGTAAATTCACAAATTTCATACATAAAAATTAACAGTGTAGCTCACGATTTGAAGATTGTTGAGAAGATAATAATTTTCTGTATTTAAAGATAGTAACGTTTAGCATCACTTGGACAAATATTTATGATAAAGAAACTAACTGCTTGCATATCCCCTGCTAGTCCTATTCGGTACGGGTCCCACACATTTGAGCAACATTCTAGAATGAGTCACTCGAGTGATTTGCAAACAGTCTCCCTTGTAGACCAACTGCGTTTCCCTACTATTCCATCAATACACTGAAGTCCGCTACCTGCTTCGCCCACAACTGAGGGTATGTGATCGTTTCACTTCATGTCCCTACTAAATGTAACATCCAAGTATTTGTATGAGTTTGCAGGTTTCGACGGTGACTCACTAATACTATATTCATAGGAAATTTAAGTTTTTCATTTTGTGAAGTGCACAATTTTACATTTCTGAATGTTTAAAGGAAGTTACCAATCACTGCACCACTATGAAATCTTATCAAGATGAATGTTTGTACAGCTTCGTTCAGACAGTATTCATTACTGTACAGATGACTGCATCACCTGCAAAAAGTCTGAAGTTACTTTTAATGTTGTCCACAAGACATTAATATACAACATGAACAGCAAGTGACTCATCACACTTCCATGGGATACACCAGAACTTACTTCTGCATCTACATCTATACTCCGCACTCCACCTTACAGCGCTTGGGAGAGGGTATCCCATTCCACTAGCAAACAGAACAAGGGAAAAACAATTGTCTATAGCCTCCATATGAGCCCTAATTTCTCGTATCTTTTCTTCATGGTCCTTACGCGCGTGTTGGAGGCAACAGAATCGTTCTGCAGTCAACTTCAAATGGATAAATTTTCTCAGTAGTGTATCTCGAAAAGAATGTCGCCTTCCCTCTAGGGATTCACATTTGAGTTGGCGAAGCATCTCCATAACAGTTGTATGTTATTCGAACCTACCAGTAACAAATCTAGTTCCCACCTATGAATTGCTCAAGTACCATTTACCATTTATTACCAGGTGTTCGTTGTTCACCAGCCATGGCTGGACAGACTGCGTCATAGTTACAATCAAGTGTTTTACAATAATATAATTACAGAATGACATCTAAACTTTATACAGGTAATGTATATAGACTATGTCATGTTCACTGTGTCCATTTGCTTTCTTCACAGTCAAAGAATTCATGGACCGAGTATAGTGGCCATTGTTTTAGGCCTTCAGCAGTTTGTTTCTTGAAGTTGTCCAGTGGCAGGGTCTGCAATTCAAAAGGTAGTTTGTTGAACATCCTCACAGCGATCACCGGAAAACTGTCTCTTGTTTTGGACAGTCAGCAGTTGGTAGATTTATGTCTTCTTTGCTGCCGGTATTATGTTTATTGATGTTATGCCTCTTGCTGTAGGTGTCTAGGTTTTCCCTTAGGTGGATGAGGCATAATAATACATAGTGGCTATCAACAGTCATTATTCCTAATGTTCTGAATAACGGTCTGCAGTGTTCCTGGCTGCTGCTCGATGAAATAATTCTTATTGCCTTCTTTTGCAGTAGCAGCACATCCTTGCAGCCTGCCGAATGACCCCATAGCTGTAATCCATGCAAAATGTGACTATGGAACAAAGCATAGTAGACAGTTATCAGAAACTGGTCTGTAATCACTTTTTTTTAATCTTCATAGGAGGTATATTACACAAGAGAGTTTCTTGCATACATCCACAGTGTGTCCATTCCATGAGAGTTTGTGGTCTATTGTGAAGCCTAACAGTTTCACAGATTCTATATGGCCAGAGTACGTATTTTTTCTAAGACTGCATACCATACACAGGGATTTTTCTTCGTTTACTTTCATCTTGTTGGTGATGAACCATTTTTTAGTGTTTTTAACTGTATACCACACCACGACTGCTTGGGCAGAATTTTCCCCTTTGGCAATAGGAGTGGTGTCATCCACAAATTGTAGTGTCTCACCATCTTCACTTAGATCATTTACAAAGATGAGGAAGAGGAGGGGGGGGAGTGGGGCTATGACCGAACCTTGTGGCACATCGTGTTCTACCTTCTATTCCTGGGATGTTGCTCCTTGGATTGAAATAATTTGCCTTCTGTTTTACATGTAAGACTGAAGTGTAGCTAGGGCTATACCTCCCACACCATAGCATTTTAGTTTTTTTGAGCAAGATCTTGTGGGGGATGCAGTCGATAGCTTTGCTTAGATCACACAGTGTGAGTGCGACAAACTTTCTCTCCTTGAATGCCTGCATTACTTTTCTTAATAAGTCTAATGTTGTGGTGGTACAGCACTTCCCCCTCAAGAACCCATGTTGTGCATCTTTCAAGAGACTGTTTTCTTCAAAATAAGTTAGGATCTGATCTTTCAAGATGGATTCAATCACTTTTGCTAGCATAGCAATGATTGATATTGGCCTAAAACTTGACACATTATCCTAGCTGTTGCTAATGGCTGTACTATTTCTCCAATAATTTTCTTTAGGACAGTACAGGACATCCCGTAGATATCTTGACTCTCTGAAGTTTTGTAAGATTTTTCTATTTTCACTATGTCATTTGCATGTACTTTTTTCCATGTTTTAAATTTACTGTGGGTTTTATTTGGTAAGTAAACAGCAGGATCGATAAACGAGTCTATGATTTCAGCAACAGTGTTTTCTATAACTTTGATATAGCAGTCATTCAAGTCAGTAGGACTGCGGGCATTAGAAGAGGAAGTAGGCTTCTTCCTATGTTCATTTACTAGAGTCCAGGCTGCTTTGCATGAATTATAGGCTTCCCTTATGATTTTTAAAATTACCAATGGGATCTCCAGTATCTAGAACCATAGCAAATATATTTATGAACCATGTAGAACAGATTATATTTAACAAAATAGTGCCAAATCGGTACAACATCCTATAGTCGATTAGATATATGGATGACATCTTATGCCTGATAGATGAACCAAACAATAAAATTGACCAGTTACACACAGATGTAAATTCTGTTCATGATAAGGTACATTTTACAATAGAGAAAGAGCAAAATAGACAGTTAAATTTCTTGGACATCACCATAAAGGTTCAAAACAACCAACATACATTTGACATACATCGGTACCAAAAACTGACAACAACAGATACAATTATGCACGAGACATCACAACACGCCACTTCTCAAAAGCGAGCAGTATTTAGATATATGCTGCACAGACTAAGCACAGTACCATTAGATACAGCCAATTACAAAAAAGACTTGACTACTATAATACAAATAACCACAAACAATGGATACAAAAGAAGTTAGTAACAAAACTGAACAACAAAATCAAGAAACAGAAAAGAACAAACACCCAACTATCATCAAAACAAAGACAAAATCACTCACAAGCAAATACACAAAATACAAGAAAAGAAACAACACAAATTTTGAAAGAAACAGAAAGTAACAGATGGTACACAATAACATAGAACCACAAATACACACACAGAATATCCAATATTTTCAAAAAAACAAGGCATGAAAATAGCACAGATTAGATCAGATTAGATTAGATTAATTATTCATTCCATAGACCACAAAAGAGGGGATCCTCCTGGATGTGGAACATGTCAGATAAACACATTACAAAAATTTAATTAGAAAAACTTGAGTTTCATTAATTTTAATGATCCTCAGTCAATAAACAGTAAAATTATGAACATGAATTAAAATTAAACTTCTAATATTTAAAGGTTTAATACTTACATCTGCTTTCATTAAATCCATCATTCACACAGTAGCTAGTTACTTGGCTATTACAACCAAGTATTGTCAAAAATTAAAGTAAATTATTCATTTCAATGATCCTCAGTTAAGAACAGTCAAATTATGTTCAAGATTTAAAATTAAATTTCCACTATTTACAGACTTAAGACTCACATTTGCTTTCCATACATCCACCATTCACACAGTAGGTAGTTACTTACCTGTTACAATCAAGTATTGTCAAAAATTGAAGTATAATAAATTTTCATTAAAATGGTCTACTGCACTCGTTGAGAAATTCATGGATGGAATAGAAGGAGTTGGCCACCAAAAATTCTTTTAAATTATGTAAAAATTGTGCCTTTTCTGAAACTAATCTCTTAATGGTTGCTGTTGAGTTATTGAAAATATGTGTTGCTGAATACTGGACTCTTTCTTGGGCAAGAGCAAGTGATTTTAAATCTGTATGTATATTATTCTTATTCCTAATATTCATACTGTGTACTAAGAAGTTAGTTGGAAAAAGAGATATATTATTTGCAACAAACTTCATTAAGGAATAAATATACTGAGAAGCTGTGGTTAGTATGCCCAATTCTTTGAATAGGTTTCGACATGTTGTTCTTGGATTTACACTACACATTATTCTTATTATATGTTTCTGTACTCTAAACTTTTTTCCCAGTTTGTGGAGTTACCCCAAAATATGATACCATACAACATAATGGAGTGAAAATAAACAAAATATGCCAGTTTTTTTTATATTTATATCGCCTATGTCTGACATCATTCGAATTGCAAACACAGACATGTTTAGGTGCTTTAGCAGTTCATTAGTATGTCCCTCCCCACTGAATTTATTATCAAGTTGTAATCCCAAGAATTTTACACTCTCAACTTCTCCTATTTCAATGTCATCGTATTTTATACAAACACTAGAAGGAAATCTCTTGGAAGTCTTGAATTGCATATAGTGGGTCTTTTCAAAGTTTAATGACAGTGAATTGGCTATGAGCCACTTATTAGTGACAGTACAAATTTGATTAGCTGCCCTTTCTAAATTTATATTTGATTTGAATATAATAGAGGGAAACATTCCACGTGGGAAAAATATATCTAAAAACAAAGATGATGTGACTTACCAAACGAAAGTGCTGGCAGGTTTTCCCCCTAAGGTAAGTCTTTCCGCTCCCGGGATTGGAATGACTCCTTACCCTCTCCCTTAAAACCCACATCCTTTCGTCTTTCCCTCTCCTTGCCTCTTTCCTGATGAAGCAACCGTTTGTTGCGAAAGCTTGAATTTTGTGTGTATGTTTGTGTGTCTATCGACCTGCCAGCACTTTCGTTTGGTAAGTCACATCATCTTTGTTTTTAGATATATTTATATTTTATTTACTATTTATTGCAATGTTTGTATAATCTGCAAATAAGACAAACTTGGCATCTGGTAATGTAACAGATGACACGTCATTAATATATACAGGAAAATGTAGTGGGTCTAGTATGGGACCTTCCCAGTCAGATGATGTCTGATTGCCTACTGCTGAAGTGTTACATAATGACACCCTTTGTTTTCTGTTAGTAAGATATGACTGAAACCACTTTGCAGCACTACCGGTGCTGCCATAATATTTTAATTTAGTTAAAAGAGTGCTGTGATTCACACAGTCAAAAGCATTTGACAGGTCACAGAATATGTCAGTTGCCTCTAATTTGTTGTCTAATGAATTAAGGACATTTTCACTGTAAGTGTAACTAGCCTTCTCAGTATCAGAACCCTTAAGAAACCCAAACTGTCACTTTGACAGTATGTTATTTTTGCTAAGATGCTTAAGTAGACACTTGAACATAACCTTTTCAAAGATTTTTGAAAAAGCTGACAAAAGTGAGATCGGTTGGTAATTTGAGCGCATTTCTTTGTCCTCTTTCTTGTGGAGAGGTGTAACTTCAGCATAGTTGAGCCAGTCCGGGAATGTTCCTGTGATAAGTGATTGATTACACAAATAACTTAAGATATGACTAAGCTCACATGAACACTCTTTTATTAACTTTGTTGATATGTTATCATAACCACTTTATGATGGATTCTATTTCTTTGGGTGAAGTAAGTGTCAATTCCATTTTACTGAGATTGCTTGTGTGCACTGGTCTCGGATATTCCATTGCAATATTTACTGAACCTGACAACCACATGCTGTCAGTAACAGAGACAAAATACTGGTTCGCAACACAACATGTGTTTGTTAACAGGGTTTCATTTATTTTTAGAGCAATTTGTTCCTCCTCATTTCTGGACCAACCTGTCTCTGACTTAACTATATACCATATTGTTTTTATTTTATTGCTGGATGTATTAATCTTCTTCTCATAATGCAGATGTTTAGATTTCTGGATAACTTTCTTCAATATTTTGCAGTAATTTTTGTAATGAGCTATAAAGCTAGTATCAATGGTGTCCCTACATATCAGACAGACTTTCCTTTTTGTCTAACATGATATCTTTATCCCTTGTGTGATCCATGGTTTCTTATTAGACTTCTGCTTAATTTGAGTTACCTTCAGGGGTAAACAATTTTCAAATAAGGTGCTAACTTTATTAATGAATGTTTTGTATTTCCCATATGTGTCTTGGATGCTGTAAACATCCATCCAATTAATTTCTTTGAGTAATCTCCTAAATTTCTCAGTTTTTGCACTGTTTTATTGGCCTTCTGTTTTCAGTTCTGGTGGTTGTTTTACCCTGAAAGTTTTCAAATTTTAATGTTAGGTGTTGCATGTCATGGTCAGATAGCCCATATACTACTGGTTTTGTAATGTGGCTTAGTTGCCTAGAACTGTCTATAAAGATATTGTCAATGGCAGTCTTAGAACATTTGTATACCCTAGTAGGGAAACTTACAGTAGAAATTAAATTGAATGACAAAGTAACTGATTTCAGTAACTGTTCACTGACAGTGTTTTTCAGGACATCTATATTAAAATCACCAGCAACCACTAGTTCTTTGTTTTTTAATTTTAGATGAGATAATAAACCTTCAAGACCATTTATAAACAGGTTGAAATTTCCTGAAGGTGCTCTGTATATGGCTACTATAATAAAGGACCTATTATGAAATTCTGTGTCTGTTACACATGCTTCTAAGTGCTGCTCTAAGCAAAATTTATTAATGTCAATATTCTTAAATTTAAAACTGTTTTTAATAAATGTGACAACTCCTCTTTTCTCCATATTTTGTCTACAGAAGTAAGAGGCTAACTTAAATTTTGCAAGGTTTAACATATCTATACCAGTGGTTACATGATGTTCAGAGAGGCAGATTATATCAACTGGGTTCGATGACTAATTCATCAATGCACATAAGTAGTTCATTAATTTTACTTCTAAGCCCTTGGATATTTTTATGCACTAAAGATAGTTGGCATTTCACGTTTACTGAGATGAAATTGGGTGGAAATAAAATTTCTGATGATTGCTGTAAATTTGTAACCAACAGCTGTGTTCACTGATCCAATGTGCCAGGATTATGCTGTTTGATTTCTTTCCCAAACTGACGGTTTGTTTCAATATTTACTTCTCTCAGAACTTGACTTCATTCTGTCCTACCTATCCTAAAAAAGGTGCTGCTCCAACATCTATGACCACTGGCATATTACCACTCATGGTACATTTCCTGCTATTAGCCCAGCCAGTTTACCCTTCCCTTTCCTCTTGAGGCATAGGCCATGTCTAGTATAATCCCACCTACTGAGAGAATCAACAGGAACCAAGCCAATATGTCATCCCACACCCGACCCAAGTAGCCGTTCCAACTCCAAATTAACTCTCTCAACAGAAGAGTTTAAATGAGGTCGGTCATGGCTTCTCAGCACAGACACAAACTCAACACTGGTTTGTCTCGTTGCTGATGCAATCTTTGCCAGGTCACACTCTATATTGTGCCCAGAATCTCCGTCAGTACTATTGCCCGGCCCACACATAATAACCACGGTGTTTTCCTTGGTAAAATCGTTACAGAGTGAACCTAAATCCTCTGTCACCTGACCCAGACCAGCACTAGGTTTAAAAAAAATTGTGACCTGGTATTGTGATCCTAACTGGTCCTGCAAAGGTTGGCCTACACCTCTGGCATGTAAACTACCTAACAATAAAACTTTCTTTCTCTTTGCTGACTTCCCTACATTCTTATTCAATTTTCTACTGAAATTTTGTTGTGCCCTCTCTACACCTACCTCTTTCTGAGGCTCATCAGTTTCTAACTGAAGCAATAGGTCAAACTTATTCTTCACATTCACCACAAAGCTGTCTGGCAAAGTTCTAGGTCTGTTTCTCCTGTTACCTGTTGTCACTTCCCAATTACCCTTCTCCCTCCTTAACCTGTTCAGATATTCCCTAGCCTGCTCTAACTGTGGCTGAAGAGCAGCAATTTTCCCCACCTGTTCCACTATTTTCCTATCTCTACTGCATATCCTACAGAACCACTGATGAGTTTGATCCACTTCCCCATTTCCCACACCACTACAGTCACCCCAATGGAAAAAAAACTACTGCAGCCATCACACCAAACCCCGGAGCTAACAATTCTATGGCACGTAGGGCACTTTTCACTCATGGTAAAAATCTTACTTTAGTGAGAATACGTCAAATTAAATTACTGAAAAACAATAAAACACGTTTACGAAAGATTAGGTCTAGTCTCAATCATATGTAAACACATTTACTTTAGTGACAATAAGTTATATTATCAAAAAAAAGAAGAAAAACATGTTTACAAAAATTAGTCCTAGTCGCAACTGTATGTAAGCAAAGTTTTCAGATACCGGAACTTAAAATTTACTCTGTGTTTCGCAAAATAAAAGTTAAACAACAAAGAGATATGCTTTCTAGATGGAACAGAACAATTAAATGAGATTCTATAAGTTTTATTGTGCTAAAATGTATGCAATAATACAATCGTAACCGTACTTTATGTTCCTTCCGCGTTTTCTGGAAGAATACGCAAAGAGAAGTGAAACCTTTAATTGTAAGCTTGCAAAACACATTAATACACATATTAAACTAGTTTCCTGAACTAAACTGAGTTTTATTACAGTCTAAATCACTTATCTGTATGGCAGCACAAAATTCACGCGTCTTGCCTGGTGCAGGGCTACCGACAAACCAACAATTCAATTCAGACATACTTCCTAAAAACAACAGGAAAAACTGATCTATATCAGAAATCAGGACATCTGAAATGCAATACCTGTGAGGGAAGATACTTAGGTCAAACCAGGAGGTCATTTGACACCAGGTACAAAGAACATGTAAGAGTGTGAAAGTATAGCACAAATCATTCTACTTTGCAGAACACTTACACCAATACCAACATAAAATTACAACCAGAGACACAGGCATGAATAACATAAGGATAAACAACAATAAAAACACCTTCTCAACTCACAAGAAATCTACCACATCCAAAAAACCATAACAGAAAAGAAACAACTCATAAATGACCAGATAAACTTGGCAAATCACACACTCTTTAAACTGATTGACCACTTAATATAACATTAAAAGTACACATATAACCACAGGCTCCATTAACCAGTACCAATTCCTCCCAGATTCTGTGCTGTAATCACTGTCCAGGTCCATCCCTGTCTTTCTTCCCTCCTCCTACTGGAGAAAAAAAAACAACTTTCTCACATCTCTACTTACATATAAGACAATTTCACTAACTCTCTCCCTCTCCCCCCCCCCCCCCCTCCCGTTCTCTCTCTCTCTCTCTCTCTCTCTCTCTCTCTCTCTCTCTCTCTCTCACACACACACACACACACACATAAACACACAAAAAAAAATTGTTTCATAGGTTGGCAACACTCAAAACATAAATGAAAATAAATGAATAGGCATAAACACAGTGGCAGTGAAGAATGAAAAACAGTTAAGAAAGTCAATTGTAGATAGTGCAGCACAAGAAATAACGCAGAATGCCAAAAACTGCCAAGTGCAGATGTGAAATAAAGCTTGTTGACACCAACCTTTGCTAGCAAGAGGGGAAGGAACAGATTATGCAAAGAAACACTGTAAATAGCCTTCAGATGAACTTTATAAAGAAAACGCTGTTTTTTACCTAAAACAATCAAAAAAATGTACAAACGTGTGTATCCAATTTACAGAATAACCACAGAAGATGCTTTGTAAATAAAAGCAAAACGCATCTGGAGTAATTCTTTTTAATCAGTTTGCAGTCAGCTCAAGACAGATAACCTATAGTAACAGAAAGAGCAAAGACTGCAAGGTTATTTCTGGTTTTCTACACTGTGCTCCGTACAGATACAAAGCGTCAGGGAGCAAGGAAATTTTCTTTTTCTTTTGTATAGTCTGTGTGAATGACAAGTCAAGGGTAGTGAATACCTTTCTTTTTAATTTTAGCAGCAGGTAACACAGATACTTGAATTTGTAGGTTGGGGGATTGGGGGCGTGGAGGTGGGGTGGGGGAGGGGGCAGAGAGGGTTCAGGATTCCAGAATCTTTGAAGAGGTCATTATAGAGCTGTGGTGTCGCCCAAAGAACAAGTTGGCACGCCAAGACTAGTATGTCTCGATGAAATCACAAAGAAGTATAGCCACTTCAGGACGCACTGAGGAATGAACGGAGTTGGCATAGACACGCCCAGAAGAGATTCAATGCGCCATCGCACCAGCACACTCACTCACGTCTGGGTGGAATGACTCGCAGCCCAGTCTGCAGTCATTGCCAAATATGACAGCATTGTCTCTCTACCATGCCAGCACTATGACAGTTGTATTAGACACCACTCTACATAAAAATTTATAGTCTACTGCACTCTGTGAAAAGAGAACAGTATCTTTTTTTGTATCAAATAATACATGAATGTTCAGTGACAGTAATAAATGCTCATGGTATTCCTGTGGTCATGTATTCTTACAAAGTTAAGTATTTTGTCTTTTTCAAGTCATAATAAAGTGATCTAATGTTTTATATGAATCAGCTGGTCCCCTCAAGGAGTAAAGCTACGAACTCACCACTGTGCCTTCAGATACAACAATAACATTTCTCACTTTTGGTAAATGAATAGATGGTCCAAAATGCAAGAGTGGCAGAATAAGCTCAAATGCAGTAGCAATCTTGTACTTCGAGCTTTTCACTCTCTCTCTCTCTCTCTCTCTCTCTCTCTCCCTCTCTCTCCCTCTCAAAAATACGCCAGATATGCTACAGAAATGGAATTCTTTTTATCGTGGCTTATGATTTGAAAGCCTCAGACAAACTTTCACCAAATTGGCAAACATATAGTAAGAAAGAAAAGGCAGTCAGAAAACATTGTTTCGTGTGCCTTGCAGATTATCATATGAAATTAAAAGATAAATAAGTTAACAAGTGTTGTTGTAGTGACCTTCAGTCCAAATACTGGTTTGATGCAGCTTTCCATGCTACTCCATACTGTGCAAGCCTCCTCATCTCTGAGTAACTACTGCAGCCTACATCCTTCTGAATCTGCTTACTGTACTCATCTTTTAGTCTCCCTCTACAATTTTTACCCCTCAGGCTCCCCCCCCCCCCCCCCCCCCCCACCTGCCAGTAATAAATTGGTGATCCCGTGATGCCTCAGAATGTATCCTACTGACTGATCCCTTCTTTTAGTCAGGTTGTACCACAAATTTCTGTTCTCATCAATTCTTTTCAGTACCTCCTCAATAGTTACGTGATCTACCTATCTTATCTTCAGCATTCTTTGGTAGCACCATGTTTCAAAAGCTTATATTCTCTTCTTGTCTAATCTGTTTATCATCCATGTTTCACTTCCATACATGGCTACACTCCATACAGATACTTTCGGAAAGGACTTCTTGACACTTAAATCTATACTCAATGTTAAAAAATTTCTTGCCATTGCCAGTCTACATTTTATATCCTCCCTACTTCGACCATCGTCAGTTATTTTGCTTCTCAAATAGCAAAACTCATTTACTACTTTACGTTTCTCATTTCCTAATCTAATTCCCTCAGCATCACCGGATCTAATTTGACTACATCCCATTATCCTCATTTTGCTTTTGTTGATGTTTATCTTATATCCTCCTTTCAAGGCACTGTGCATTGCATTCAAGTGCTCTTCCAAGTAGATTGCTGTCACTGACAGAATTTCAATGTCATCGGCAAACCTAAAGTTTTTATTTATTCTACCTGGACTTTAATTACTACTCCATTATTTTCTGTCCTTTCCTTTACTACTAGCTCAATACACAGATTGAATAACATCGGGGATAGGCTGTCATCCTGCCTCACTCCTTCTCAACCACTGCTTCTCTTCCACGTCCCTCCACTCTTATAACTGCCATCTATCATTTTAAATTTTTGAGAGACCATAGATGTTTGGATGTTAGATGTTGTCCATGATGAGGATATTATGGTGACCACTGGTAGTTTTAAGATCAGTTCAGTTTTAAGATCAGTTTGATTCTCAGACTCTGGGTACAGTCTGATAACACACTCAGTAGGAGTTCCTACCCCTGTACCCCCTCTCTGCCTGTGCTTCATGGTTGGCCCATACACAATTCATGTCAGCCTGACTGTCTCACCAGTCTGTGGACCTTGCCAGCCCTTCGCTTCCCCGGCCTGCCAGGTTGCAAATTGAGGCTAATCGCTGGGGCACCCTGTTGCCTCTGCAGCATTATATTCTGCATCCATCGGTCAACTCCTGTATTTAACCACCTCTACTGTTATTTCAATTAACTGATCAGCAGAAGTCAGCAGCCGTTTCAGCCAATGTTCGAAAGTGCATGCTCTAGTGCAGCAATATTCCATCTGGAGTACATGCACCTTCACAGGTATGCGAAAACTTCTTAGGGATAACTATAGTATCACTTCATAACGTATAATGCAAACTGTGACATAAATCTAAATACTAAATGCTGCGATGGCTCAAAAGACATTTTCCAATAATAATATTCTGTTTACTTACCCGTAAAATAATGTAAAAGTGTCTATTTGGAAGAGCAAGACTATGTTTTAATTGTTTTGTGGACCATTATGAAGCAGAAGCAAAGGAAAAACTCTAAGTTATAAATAATCTGAATTATCGCTTTCACCTGCAAGAGTGCAGCATTGTAAATAACATCGTTGGCTTGTTAACATTCCATGATTTTTAACAAACCTGTGTATTCCGTGACTTTACTAATGATTTTTTTTTTTTTTTCCGATAGTAGACTTGACATATTTTCAAAGGAGATGTACTTTTATTGTTAAAAAAGGAAACTACAGTTGCCATTGCTGCAAGATATCAGAAAATATTAATTTTTGTCAATATACGCTCTTGTAAGAAGCTGAGTATATACTGTAATAGTTGAGCACAGAGAAGAATGTTTTTATTAAATAATAATTGTTATCTTAAAAGGAAAATTTTTTCTCATTTCTGAAGTGAATATTATGCTCATCTTTCCTCTCCTAGTAATTATGATACAAAGTCCTAGCAAGCAAAAGACTTAGGATTTTGAATGCTAGGTAGTACACTGTGCGATCCCTGTTTAATAACATGGTCTTCTGGAATGGACAGATACTCTTTTGTGAAAAGTGAAAATTTGTGGAACTTGCCCTACCGACACAGACTATTATAGTTGCTCAGAATCGTATCCGTCTGACTTGCTCTTCAATAACAACATCAAGAATTTTTCAGAGCTACATTACGACACAGATCTTGAATTGCTGTTTCTTACGCTGGCTGCTAAGAAGAACTTTAATCTTGGGTGCACTCAATTGCACTCTGGAGATGCCACGCATTATTGTAAAATTAATAATTTACTCTTTTTCAGCCACGAAGACAGTAATTAAGATCCACAGCACAAATATTTTATTTTTTATGAAAAAGTCAGTTTCAATTTTCATATTCGAAAGTAAACCAAATGACAGATTTATTTAAATCATTTAATACTAGGAAGGAAAGAGGACCTGGTAAGAGTCGGGAATAGTAGTTACAATCAATTTTGCAGCAGAAAGTTTCAAGACTGCATGTCTGTCTGTTCTTCTTGCTCTTATGATGATTACTTAATAATTTTTCTAGTGGCCAATGAAGGGTCATTAAAATACACAAAACTTAAAACACCCTGCAGTCATTATGTGTTTCGTGTTTGATAACAAATAATGATGAATAATAAAATTTAAAACACACTTACAGTCATTATACTATGTTTCCTGAATAATCACAAATAATGAAAAATATTTTACCTAGAGAGATTTGAGTTGTCCTCTATCCAAGAAAGCATTTTGCTTACTCTCCTAGTCCACCCAACAATGGTATCTTAAACAACTGCACTCAGTAAACATTTGTATTGTTTCTTTGAAATGCCGACAACAATAGCAGTGTCTGTAAATGTACAATACCAACATTTCAGTAATCAGTACCTCATCCTTTATATTTGTAAATCAATCTCCAGATTATCACCATTTAATTTCTTTTTATTATTGTAGCAGTGGCCTACATATTTTAACTTTTTTTGTCAGGTGGATAAATTCGTTCTAAGAGGAAAACATAAAACCAATGGAACAAGTGATAGTGGTGATAGTGTTGAACGACCACCAGCGAAAAGTGTGTTAATGCCTGTTCCACCATGGGTATTGGTGAAAAATGTTGAAAGAACTTGAGAAATGTGAAATACCAACACTACACAGAATCTTACAATAAATATAGATTTATATCAAATACTTGTGCTCCATCTCTGATCCTCTGCGTTGTTTGCAACTGAACTCAGTTGAATAATTCTAACGTATAATAGTTGCAAAAAATGAACTGAAGTTGAATCTCTTATTATTCCTGATTCCTCAATTATAGCAGATAAAACATCACGCAACAATTGTGCTAAAGTAATCAACATAATACCAAATTCTGACTCATGTGTAGGGTGCGGAATTCATGATATGCCACAATATATTGTTGACCAAATAGTAGAAAATATTAAAATGAAGAAAAGACTTGTGATTCAAATTGATGAATTGGTGTGTGTGTGTGATGATGCCGGCTACTTATATATGTTCAGTATTTTGATGTTAAAAAAGGTGCTATTGCTGATGAAATTCTAAGTTGTAGACAATTACCAGAACATAGAAGACAGTATATTTTTAAAATTCTTGATTTTTGTAAGATTAAAATTAAATTTGTCATGGGACTGGTGAGTAGTTTGTCCACAAATGGTGCTGCTTCACTGACAGATGTAAAAAAAAAAAAAAAAAAAAAGAAAAAGGTCATATTGCTTGTATTCACTAAATTAACCCCAAAATAGTTTGGCAACATTGCATTATAAGCTGAGAAAAATTTTGGGGGAAAAAAATAACTCCTGATTTACATGAAATATTGAACATTGCTATAAAAGTATTCAATTTAATAGATGGGAACTACACACACTAAATTGTGTTTACCCACCAATGTGCATTGACTTTCACGAGGATGCATATAGACTCATATGTTTGAACTGAAAAATGAGGTAAAATGTTTCCTTAAAAAATTGAAATTTGATCTGATGAAGCGGTTTATTTGACACACACATTCAACAAATTTAATGAGCTGAATCTTCAACTACAAGATTTTGACAGAAATGTTTTTAAATCTCTTGAGAAAATAAAGGGTTTATTTCGAAATTTTGGATTGATTGCATTAATGAGGGGAATATTGCAGTTTTTCCAACTGTGTTGGAACATAGTGAACAAAATGAAGTTATATTGCTGATGGATTTTTGGAAGTAAATAACACCTACAAAATGTAAGTTACAATTTTTAGAATATGGTACTTTCCAGAAATTGAGAAAGATGATAATACACAAGACAGGATTACCAACCCATTCTGCACTGCCACCATACATTCGTCTGATCTTCCCACAAAATTAAGTGAAAGTCTTTTGGAAATGCTTGTTGACAGTTCACTGAAAATAATAATAAAAACATGCCAGTGTGCGATTTCTGGTGTTATACCTGCAAAGAGTACAGTAGACTTACGTGACACTGCTATTCCACACCTTCTTCCATTCTGCTCCACTTATTTGCATGACCAGGTTTTCTCTGCATTGACAGCAATCAAAATAAATCACTTGAATACAGAACCACCATTCATACTCATACTAACAATGATTCAGCCATGAATAGAAGACCTGGCATCCAGAAAAAAATCTACGACATCTCATTAACAAGTCAGAAACAAACACAAATTCATATACACCGTCAAAACTGACATTGGACTGTTGATGACTGGAAACATGTTGCCTGGTCGGACGAGTCCCGTTTCAAATTGTATCGAGCGGATGAATGTGTACAGGTATGGAGACAATCTCATGAATTCATGAGCTCTGCATGTCAACAGGGGACCGTTCAACCTGGTGGAGGCTCTGTAATGGTGTGGGCATGTGCAGTTGGAGTGATATGGGACCCAGTTTGTGACATGTGACACGTACATAAGCATCCTGCCTGATCACCTGCATCCATTCATGTCCATTGTGCATTCCAACAGACTTGGGCAATTCCAGTAGGACAATGTGACGCACCACAGATCTAGAATTGTTACAGATTGACTCCAGGAACATACCTCTGAGTCCAAACACTTCTGCTGGCCACCAAACTCTCCAGACATGAACATTATTGAGCATATCTGGGGTGCCTTGCAACGTGCTGTTCAGACGAGGTCTCCACACCCTCGTACTCTTACGGATTTATGGACAGCCCTGCAGGGTTCATGGTGTCAATTCCCTCCAGCTCTACTTCAGACATTAGTCGAGTTCACGCCACGTCATGTTGTGGCACTTCTGCGTGCTTGCGGGTGCCCTTTACGATATTAGGCATGTGTACTAGTTTCTCTGGCTCTTCAGTGTAGAGAGAGAGAGAGAGAGAGAGAGAGAGAGAGAGAGAGAGAGTGTGTGTGTGTGTGTGTGTGTGTGTACATTAGGGCGCATGTGCATGAGCTATCAGTAATGTAGTTCATGAATTTATTTGCTTACGTCATAATCCTGTTTCTGCAGTATTCAATAAGTCATAAATTTCATAATTTATTTCAGTATTATGTATAATTAGAATTCATTACTACTATTGCAGGATCCCTTGCTGCTTATTACTTCCACTCGTGGATTCGTATATGTTAATAGAATGAAATGCAATGCTATTCTAAACGTGTTTCTGTCGATGATCTTGCACTGAAGTCTGGAACAACAGGTACACAGTGTATTAATTATGATGTAATAAAAACAGTCATTTAATGTAGTTATCTTTAAATATGAGGTCCGTTCAAAAAATTCCCAAACACCCATAACTTCGCACCACTCGTGTGTTGGAGTGAAATGCGGTTGGCATCCCTGCACACGCCTGTGTTTAATGTGTAGCTGCCGGAAGTTTCATTGTTGTATGTCAGTTATTTATTGTTCAGTGCTGTATTGAGTAGAACGTTGTGTTGCACAGTTTGCGAATTTCGAGATGGCAGAGTTAGAGATGCATTAAATTTTGCGTGAAACACAAGAAAATCTTTAGAGAGAAACAACGAATAAGGATGCCTATGGTGATGAATGCTTAAGCACTACTCTGTGTTACAGACGGTTCACATGGTTTAAAAATGGCTGGATGGAAGTCAAGAATGACCCTCATTCAGCACGCTCTTCTGCGTCTACCGGTGACACTCATGTCAGGAATGTCAATGAAAATGTGCTTGCCAATTGAAGACTGACTGAAAGAGATTGTAGAAGAATGCAAAATTTCAGTTGGATCATGTCATGAAATCCTGACACAGCATCTTGAAATGCCTTGTGTTGTCACCAAGTTCGTCCCACGGCTCACGAGTCAAGACCAGAAAGATCTTCACTCGCAATCTGTAAAGAGCTTTTGGATTCACCTCGCAATCTGTGAACAGCTTTTGGATTGTGCTAATGAGAATGAGATGATCCTTAAGAGAATCATAACTGGTGATGAGACATGGGTCTACTGTTATGATATTGAAAACAAGGTGCAATCTTCACAATGGGTCGGGAAAGGTATTCCAAGGCCAAAAAAAGCTCATCAGGTCAGGTCAAATGTCAAAGCCATGCTGATAGTTTTCTTTGGCTTTGAAGGATCAGTTCATCATGAATTTGTGCCACAGGAAGAAACTGTTTATCAATGGTACTATCAGGACATGTTGTGATGCCTATGAGAAAATGTGAGAAGGAAAGGGCCTGAAATGTGGCAAGACAATTCATGGCTCGGGTGCATCATCACGATAATGCACCTGCACATTCATCCCTGTTGGTGCATGACTACTGCACAGAAAACGAAACCACTGTGCTGGCGTATCCTCCATACTCTCCACATTTGGCCCCGTAGACATCTTTATATTTCCAAAGTTGAAAACACCATTGAAAGGATGAAGATTTGCAACATTAGACGAGATAGAAAAATCGCAGACAGTGCTTCGTGCAATCCAGCAAGAGGTGTGCCAAGACTGCTTCCAGAAGTGGAAACGGCATTTGGAATGGTGTATCAGTTGTGGAGGAGAATATTTCGGAGACCATGCACAATAAGTAAAAGGATGTGTAGAATAATTTTGTGGACAAAGTTCCTAAGTTTTTTGAACAGACCTCGTATTTTACATGTAACCTTGACCTATACCACTATGAAAAATATAGCACATCAAGTAATGTGCAGAGTTACTTAAAGAGCCCTTAGCTCTATTCAGAGTCATACTGTAGCATATCACCCACCATAATCTTGTCTGGTGTGGTTTTATGTCATGAAATTTAATTCTCCGATTGTTCAGTGACAGTAGTTTGAACCCGCACCTCATAAATGAATTCAATAGCCAAGATTACTTTTATTGTTATAGAAATTCAGTTTTACAACTTGATAGTGTCGCTGTTGCATGTATCCTAATACCTATTTGCTTTCTGTTTCATGGTGTTAATTATCACAAAAGGTTCAAGAACCCACAGAGTGTTACAGAGGATTTCACACAAGTACATTTATACTTTTTCAGAAGAGCTTCTTGTACCAAGCAATGGGCTGTAACTATTCTACAGCGTAGGTTGGTAATTTTGTACAGCTATTTACAGATAGTTCAAGTAAACTTTTCTCAGGGCATAATGCAACAATTACTCAGGCACTATGGAATTGATTGTACATCAAAGACATTGTGATATTATTATTAAGTGATACGATCATTCGTATTTTCATCAGTATTATTAGTAGCTGTTCATTGACATAGAAACAGAGTTTAGGGATTTTAACGTAATTTGGTGATGGTAGGAACCCACTTTTGAAGGCTAACTTACACTCTAGCATGGAGCAACTGGCTGAGGCAACTTCTGTGTCAGAGGTAAACATAATGCTGGCTAGTACAACACAAGATCTTTTAAATGTTTTGTTACAATAATTCAGTTTAATGGCTACAGAATTAACTCAGATTTATGAAATAACTAAAAACCAACATAACATGCATCCGAAATTATTGATCTCACGGATAAACAGGATACAATGGCTCAAAAGCAACATGCCATTGCATCCGAATTTACTGAGCTCATGAATAGGCAGGATGTGATTGTGAAAGAATTGACAGCTACTTGACCAAGCAGTCGCAACTCCACTGTCTGGAAAGTCTGCAAAACAGCTTGGAGAGCAGTGTGCTGACCACATGCCCGCCCATACTGCATCCGCATGATGCCGCAACGCAGACGATGACACGCCTGCCAGTAAACATCCCTTGGGCCTTCTTGGCCTGGCGAAGAGCTCATATATACTGACCTACCACAATGTTTACAGAAACTTTACATGGAGGTCATGATGTCCAGCAAAACTAAAACAAATTTTTAGAAACAGTTCAACAGTTGATACTGAAAGTTGAACAACTCAATAATGAGCAGGAAAACACTATTATAGCAAAAGAAATTCACTCTCAGCATAAATTACTAGTAGATCAGCAGTGAAGGATGAGCAAATTGTGCAATTAGATGACACGAAAACACAAGAAGCAATAGGTCAAATCTCTGCTGAAGTTGCTGAGATGAAGAGGTGAAAACTAGGTCAGGCACACTGGGGAAAGTGTTGTGCAGACGACGGATAACAATAAGCTGAATTGGGATGTCTCACTTTTGCTGTATTTCCATGTGTAGAATGATGTTGGAAGAAAATTTTATCAGGCATCATCAGTTTCAGGTTTTTATTCCAGAGAAGCACAAAAAATCGCTTTTGTGACTGGCTTTATACAAGGTGATGGAGCCTTGTGTGTAAGAATGTTATTGAAGATTTGGAAAAAATATGATGAATTTGAGTGGGCATTTTTAGCCAAATATTGGTCAGTAGCTGTTCAGGAAAGGTTAGGTAATGAAGTCTTTCCCCATTCAGATTACAGAAGAACTGATCGATGTACCCACAGCTAATATTGAGGAATTTATGTAAATATTTGGTTTGACTGATTTGATCAATGACAATGTGAATGCATATTGTCAGAATGATAAAATACAGTAATAATAATCCACATGGTAACAACAAATGGCAAACCATGCAGAAAACAACAATAGTCAACCGAATGTTGATGGAGTGCACAGTAATGGTAATAATGGCAATGGAAATAACAATAACAAACACTCAGATCAACAAAAGCAGAGAAAATGGGGTTACAGATTCAATCCTGAAGATTCAAACCAAAGTAATGGTCTTCAGTGGCAACATCAGCCAGCTAATTATCATACGAATGCTAACTGGCAGAGCATTAATTCAAGTACAAATGATATAGCATAACCAACCGCCTGTTCCGAACTCAGAAAACTAAATTTGAGCCTGTATAGCGCCCAAATGGTTGACTGGAGAACAGAGGAGGAGCAAACATAAGGATATCAGGTCAATAAGCTATAACAATGGCAGGGACATTTGGGAAGACGGTGTGCTAATATCATAAATCGTCAGGATCCGCCTCAAATTATATCGCAGTCAGCTTTATATGCTCTGGTATGAAACATTAACTTTAGACAACGAAGTGCTTCACATCGCCAGTTAGCTATTGGTAATCAGTCTCAAAATGTAAAATGGCAGTCCTGCATTCTGCTGACCACAGGAAGTGTAGCAATCACAAGCACACTTCTTGTAGTCACTGCACTAATTGCTGACTGCATAACTGGTATTGATTTCTTATGGAGAACAAGCCAGCAGCAGACTTCTCCATGGGAAAATTCACTCTCTTAATAGATGGATTTCAGGGGTAACTGATCTCTTAAATACACACCTGGGCCATAGCAAAAATTGACAAGGAATAGATGTTGAATTTCTGTGTAAGGAGAATACAAATCTGTACCAGCAGCATTCTGAACTAATTATTGAACTCAATACAAAAGAGCAGATTGAAATAATATTATCTGAATCCCAATATTTAACCGAAAATCAACGAGCAGACTTAGTTGACATTCTACTGCGATATGTTAAGGTTTTTGAACATAAACCAGGTGTCATTAAAGGATAATGTTGGCATCTGAATGTCATACCACACAAACCATTCTTCCCTTCCCCCCCACCCCCCACCCATTCCTTTGTCAAAACAAGCAGCCATTTTACTGGTGATCTAAAAAATGTTAAACTGGGAAACAGCTGAAACATCTTCAAGCCATTACTGCAATCATTTGTTGGCTGCGGCTAAAGCTGGGGGCAATATTAGATTAGTAATTGACACAGTTGCAATAAGAAATAGCAAATGTGGTATTTAAGCCCATATATGATCAGTGACGTACCGCACAAAAATGCCTATTTACTATCATTTAGGTACACAAAGAACAAACCAATAGTATGCACATAAGGACTTAATGAAACATTTTGATAACAAGCTTCAAAGGAAGTGAAAATTTGTTCTATACGTCTGTAAAAGCATTAGTAATAAAACACCATTGACTACTGTTATCTTGCACAGGTTGGCAGCTGTTCCAATGCCAAAAAGAGCAAGGCAAGCGTCACAGAAAATTTCAAACTTGGACTAAGAAATATAGGCTGATTAATAAAGTGGCACGTGTTTTATGTTCCAGGGGAGTGGTAGGTAGAACATCATCTCTAAAACAGCACTATAAAACAAATTACAAATGTCTTTGTCAAAAAGGTGAACCAGAACAAGAGGAATTCATTGTATGTGCTATTAAAGACAGGAATAGACAACTGACATTTAAAATTAAGTATGTTAACAAGGATTGTCATTCCAGTGCTGCAAGTTTCTTGGCTGCAAATATCACTGCTTGGCAAGGTAAACCATTTGGTGACAGGGAATTTTTGAAGGAAGTCTGGTTAGCATCTGACCCATCACTTTTTGAAGATTTATCTAGAAACACAATAAAAGACAGAATCCTAAAACTGATGGAAATATGAAAGAACAAGAACAAAAATTACGTCAAGTATTCTTCATATATTTTGTTATATTTTGCTGTGTCTTAATGGAAGTAGTGATGAAATTAAATCTGCCTGTTTAGCTGTGTTTGCTCAATATTGTGTTGTAAATGACATCCGATTGTGGCCAGCAACACCAGGACACACAGAATTACATTGCTGTTAAAAATTCACTTGCTGACAAAGAAATACGTTTTAGCTTGTTTTGATAATCGCTGATAGCATTCCCAAAACGGAGGGCACAAAAATCATTTTCTTCATTTATTTCAAGCAGATACTAAATTTCCAACTCATCAACAAAACTAAATCAGTTACACCTGAATTTGATATTTTTAATATAACACCCTAAATCTCACCCATATCTCAATTTAAGATGAACAGTATATTCTCCCCTCAATGCAATTCGTATCAAGTGACAATGCAGACATCTCCAAACATGAGCTCATAGTAACACAATAGGCTACTCTGTACTTAAACATAATTTCTGACTGTATGAGGATCAGCTCTGAATAAAAGTGCACTGGTAACTTTTCAAATATTTATTTATAAAGGATGACTAATTTACAGCCTTGAATATTCCAAAGCGGTACACACAATATTCTCACAAAATATGAATTTGTAACAGCACAATTACTTTGATACTACAGTGTGTGTGTGTGTGTGTGTGTGTGTGTGTGTGGTCAACTGACCTCATAAATATGAACAATTCTTTCATTTACAACTGCAATGATATAAAAGCAACAACATGTTTCAAAATAATTTTTATTTAAGTATTACATCTTGATGTAAAAATCAGTTCATATCTAACAGAAAATAAACTGTACACGAATTACAACAGGCATTAAAATATTAAAAATTTCACATACTGAAGACTAAAACAACAATCATAATAACGTCTGCTACCAAAAAGTATGCACTGCACACTAATAAGGTGGTTATAATATATAAAAGCTAATTAGGTCATTTACAGTTCCTGTAACACAATGACAAAGAACACATACGGTGCAAATAAACTGTTTATGTATCTCGCGCAGGTGTCTACCGCAAAATAAGAATGTGGAACTACAACAAGTAGGAAATGGGCTTTGAAGATTCATACAAATCAACTGATTAGCAAACAGAATGCAGATGCAGCCTGAGCATATTGTACACCAACGATTGAAGACTAAATCATAAACTTAACTTCCATTCAGCCCCATCATTCACAGCACAAACACAGCTTCATAAATAACATAAATTTACTAAATTAATTTGTCATCACTGCAAGGCAATTTGTAAAATAGCACCAGTTTAAATAAATAATAGGATTTGAAGTTCTGTAGCAAATATAAAATTAGGGACAACCTACAAATGCATATGTACATAAAGAAATATAATTTCTTAAGAAAAGAAGACACCTGCAGGGAATTATCCTAGGAATGATTAACAATTATGCTGTGTACATAAAGCACACATTAGTCTGTTAACATTGATCTTCTTTTTGTGGTTTTTCTTATAAAAATAATTGTCCAGACTGTCAATTCTTCCATAAGGAAGTCCCTAATCTTTCAGACAGATATATTTTACACATCTAAGCATAATATTACTAACAGGCAAGTTGATACACCTTTCATTGAACGAAAGGCTCGAGAAAAAAATTTCCCAAAGGGAAAAAGCTTATTATTCTGAACAAGTATAAAATAACTAGTCCAAAATGTTATAACATAAATAAGTGTTTCTTGTGTGTGATGTCAGTAAATAAGAATCTCTTTTTCCCTGTTTCTTTTCCTTATCCTCAGAAATGTAATTGTTAAACACAAAACAAAATGTGTTTCCTCCTCCTAAATTGTAGTTCTCTGAAAATTTATAGTTGAAGATATTCAACTCCCACATCATCAGATAAATTAACTTCAGTCCTTTAAGCATTTACACAAATCCACAAGACAAACGCCATTAGCACTGGCAAATTACATTTTATCAGATCAACTTCTGTTCATATCTTTCTCTTTTTTTGTATAACTAAATCACACACGCTGTTTCAAAATTATATGAGAGCACTGTGAATTATGTTGATGCCTGAAAATTATATTTCAATTTCACTGCCCCATTAAACAAAACAATGATTAACAGAGGGTGTAACACACTGAAATAACTATAACATGTTTCTTAGGTGGATAGCAGTACCACAATTCCAACTAAATTGATTCCACTCACTTTGCAAATACAAGTTTATGCCTTGACATGAGTGTTGCAGTATTTCTCAATTGCAGTTCATGCTGCTCGCATCAGGAAATGACACAATCCTCCTGATATAAAAGTTTCATTAGAAACTTTTTGCTATCCATGAATCCTTGGCTCAATAGAATACATTCATATTCTGACTTGCAACACACAAATATTACATTAAACATCCTGAACACCAAGGGTAAATTAACATTAAAACAATAACTATGGAATATCAGCTCAATTTTAAGACAACACCAAAATTATATACAGAATCGAGTTTCAGGGTACACTGAGTTACAGAAGCACAAAAATACTATGAAGAAGAATAACAATTTAGAGATTTCATTAGTCTCTCTCTCTCTCTCTCTCTCTCTCTCTCTCTCTCTCTCTCTCTCTCTCTCTCTCTCTCTCTCATAAACACTGTTAATATGTTACATAAACAGTAAAATTGATATATACAATAGAAACAATACAGTAATTACATACTGTATGTAGAATCAATCAGAGAAATAAACTTCATTAGCCATAAAACTGAGAATGATAACGAAGCTTCCTTGTATATCCGTAGGAGGTATCTTACAGCCATGTTCTTTAATACTGTGACAAGCACTGCGACTGTTCAAACTGAAAATAATAAAGAAATGTGAACATGAAATTAGTACTCTAAAAGACTTAATTATTTCTTTGAAGTGAATATAACACATTTATGTTTTTTACACATTGTAAAGACACTAAATTTTTTAAACATTGTGTGAAACTTGCTTGTACAAAAGAGACACAACCATAAGCTTACAAGAGCACAGAATTACCACAAAAGTTGCCACATTGAATATCAACAAAATACACTGATTGTTCAAATTGCATCCGAGTGATTTTGTATGAGAGTGTTTGAAAATTTCCAAAATTTAATGACTTTTTAGAAAACAGTTTTTCTTATTTTTGTACCTATACTTGTAACAAAACATATCATTCATATACAGCAAATTAAACTCACTGGACAATACATACTAATTTACTTAAATTTCTGACTGACTACTGGGATAATTGAAAGACAATGGGGGCGGACTGAGGTAGGATGAGGAAAATATTAGTTTCATGTGCCCATTTTTTCGTTTTTTAGGTGTAGCATACCAAATTTATTGTGAAAGCCTATCAGTAGGCTCATTTTCTGTGTAATTGTGAAGGAACAGGTATCTCGGTTGGACTAGCACTCATTATGAATGGGGTAGGGCAGATTCAAAAAAGTTTGGTCATATCTCTGTTTGTGAAGAAATTATCTACATACACAACAGGAGTGACACTGATGACATTGACAGGAGTGGAGATGGAATACACACAGGACAAGCACTTTTAACGTGCCACAGCGAGTAACCATTTATATGAGAAACAATAATTCCAGTTGTTAAAATATGGAATAATTGTCCTAGCATTTTGTGACAGCCATAACTCAATTGATTGAATCAATGTTCCATAAAGATTTAAAGAAAATTTCTAAATGTCATTGCAAAAATGACTGGATTATCATGTACAAATTAAAATATTACCCTGGATAACTAAGATAACTATATTAGTGTCAAGGAACTTCATAATCACCATACAAAAAACAATAACTGTCAATGAAAACTGCATATCTTGAGGTATCCTAACCAACACTTGGTTTAATATGAAAGAGCAGTTCTCAAGTCGTACAGTATACAGAAACTACTGCTATTTCTAGTCACATTTGCAAACAAAGACTGTGGAAGAAATGACCTGATATACTGACATCATCAGCAGGCACTGTATCATTTAATAACAAGTTAACACGCCAAATTCATGCACCCAGCTTAAAAAAAATACTGACTAGGATATGTTCGTTGTGACAAGAGTCATGTACTGCATGATACGACTGCAATAGCAACAAATATCAGAAGTACAAGCAATTAAAACATATTCACAAAAATGCTGAAATATTTTGTACTGTTTGGAAATTCAGTTTTACTGTTTATTCTTCCTAGCTGGTTCTGAAAACTCATTGTCAGTACTGACGTGAGATGAATATAAATTATCAGTTACCATTCACTGGCCAAAAGTAATAGTAACAGTGGTGATGTTGGTGGTTATTATTGAATAACCATGAATGTTAAGAAAAGAAAATGCACCTGTTTAAATTAGAAATACTGGCTTACAGCCATGGCTTCTGTTCCCTCCTACATCTAACCTTGTGCTTCACCACAATGTATACTGGTAGGTGACAGCCATCAACTGCTAAATTTATGAATCTACTTATCTGTTCTTGAAAGTTAAAGGTATGTTAATAAATTTCTGACCTCATGAGACACTCTTCACTGTAAAGATATTTCTACCACATATTATCAGGTGAATCAACAAGATCTTGGATTTTCATCCATCTCTGTAACTTGCTATTTTATCCACCTCTGTAACTCAGTGGTCAGTGTGTATGCCTGCTACGCAAAGGACCCGGATGCAATTCCTGGTACGATCAGATATTTTTCCTTGGTGGGTGGACTGGACTATGGTGCACTCAGTCTCAGGATGGAGCTACTTGAGTGAGAAGTAGTGACACCATTGGCAGTGGATGACACAGAGGTCTGCCAGTCATGATGCGTCCCTCAGGATCAGCACACGGAACTTTGTTCCCCTGATTTGTTTGCTTTTTGCCTTTTAAGCTGCAATGATGTATCTCTACTACAACAGGCAGACTATAATATATTTTCATTTTTGACACAAAACTGACATCAAGCTACTGAGTTCGAACAACTTTAACTTTTTTTTTTTTTTTTTTTTTTTTTACACCACTATCGCTAAATAACTTGACTAAGACCTATATTATAATCGGTGCTCTTGCACAAAAAATTCTACAACTTCAGGAAATTATATGTTTGTAGATACCGAGACACATGCTGACTATGTTCCATTATTCAGTCACAGACCTGCAACCCTATCATATAACCTTGAGATGGTAATGGGACCTACAATTTACACTGCATCACATTTAACATCTAAATCACGTTTCACAATTCAGAATACATATGAACAGGCAACACATCAGCTTTATGAGACTGATATTAAGCTGAAACTATAAGTAAACTACATTCTAAGTATGCTAACAAACTGTACATTATAAATGTGCAGCTCAACATCTGAGATCTTATAATTAATTTTTTTTTGCCTAATGCAGTACAACAAAAATGGAATAAGGAAATATATCATAATACAATACAATTCCCGTATCATTTCCCTGCCCTGAACAACTGGTTTCTCATTTTCCTAAGAATAAATAACATATAATATTTTTGAACAATAGATGTTAGTATTTACCTTGATCAAAGCAGCTAGGATTTATGTAACTTATCAAGTCACTCTCTGACATCTGTGTCAGTTCTTGAGGAACCATTCCCTCCTCACACTTTTTCTGCACTGTTGAACTGGTTGCCAACACCTTGGTTGGTGTTGATGCAGAAGAAATCTCTGCAACAGGTACAGGCAGCGATGGTGCTGCTGTCACTTTATGCTGTTGGTCTACGGTCTTTGCTGTTTCCACAGGATCTGCAATTTGTGTGAAATTACTGGGTGCAGACTCTTGGTCTTTTTTAGTCTCTGAGCAGTTGTTTTCACAGCAAACTTTGCGATCTGAAACTGGGTATTCTCCAACACTTGTTTGACCTCCAACAGTATCCAGTCTTTCTTTTACATCTGATGTTAGGCCAATAATACTGTTGACAGTTTTAGACGCAAGCATATTATCTTCAGGCAATGCTGAGTTTTGTGGAATTTCTGTACTTGAATGGGGCAAGTTGTTTAAGGACTCAATCTGTGGCACTCTCACTTGGCAGCTTTCTACAGAATTCATTCCAACAACCATACCAGACCCAGCACTGAAATTCACATTTTGAGAATCAGAAGCAGCTGCATACATAGAATTCAGCAGTGATGTATGTGACACCATGACAGATTCTGAAGTGTCACTAGTAGCAGTTCTTGCTTGTCCACAGGGGTTTGTTCCAACTTCATTATGATTTTGAATCTCTTGCGATTGTGTCTCATCATTGGGTAGAGTAGCTTCAGTCTCCAAACAATCAGAAGAAACATTAGGTGCTTTTGTAATAATGAGTGGAGATTTTTGGATTTGAGAACTACTGCTCACTAGTGTGGAAGCATTAGTAGAATTGAGCAGCGAGCATAACGAATGTGGGTGGACTGCTGCAGATGCCGCTGATGACAAACAAGAACTAGGTTCCAAAATCTCTGTTTTATTGTTTTTTGCACTTAATGTGAGTGTAGGTGCCACAACAGCACTTGTATTTTCAATATTCCTAGAATGGGAATTAATAATGTTCTTCACTGCAATGGCTGGAGAACAATCAGAAACTTGCATACGGATATCATTTTCTGCAGCTAGAGCAGATGCAACAGCTGAGTTTGAGAGGCAGGTTTGAGACTCTAAAGGAGAAGAGTTCAGATCCATATGTTTGACAGCTATGGGGGAAGAATTTTTTGGACTTGTGATCAAAACAGGGCTGTCAACTGATACAGTAACAGATGTGTCCAGAATCATACTTTTCACAGCAATTGGTGATATATGAGGATTTTTTAAAAGTACACTGTTTGAAGTAGATGGAGTGTCAATAGGTAGTCCAGAACTCGTAGTAGGCAATGATGTATTTATTAGCGTACACTGACCTGACACAATAGTTTCCTTCTGCCCTGCATCCTGCCTACGGAGATGCTCGTCAATAGCTGCTGATACAGCATTATTGAGGATAATAGTTTCTTGAGAAATTTGTGCTGATTGTTGCCCTGGCTGCACTGAATTCAAGTGAAAAGGATTCAGGTCACTTACAGAAGAAAGAGAAGGCTGTAACCTAATACTTTCTACAAGAACTGAAGATTGCTGAGCATCTCCTCTGCTATCTCGGTCACGAAGTCCAACTGAAACTTGAGAATTTAGAATTTCATTCACTCGAGCTACACTAGCACTTTGATTTGCCATATGGCTGTCAGCAGCTGAATTAACAATTGCATCCAACTTCTCTGTTGCAGAAACCATGTGACTATCCATAGCTGATGATACAAGAGCTTCCAATCCAGAACTGGAGATGAGACTTTGTTGCTCCTGGTTTAACAGTACTGGTGTGGAAGAAGGGGGTGATGTAGCTGGAATGTTCAGTCCTCCACTTCCAGATGGCCCGACTGGTGAACTATGACCACTGCCAGTTGTGTGAGATCCATTACTCAGAGGACGTGCTTCAAGATTGCTGCTCATGCTCTCCATCATTTGGTCATCTGACTTTGTGTCCATAGAAACAGTGTCTCTGGCAACTGATTCCTGTGTGTTTCTGAAAAGAAGAGGAGTGGGTGTTTGTATTACCACTCCCTGTTCAGGTAGAGTGCTCATCATTTGAGATATGTTCAACGGGTTCTCATTGGTCACTTGTGGCTCTCGGACTTCTGAAATCTGACTTCTGCATGTCAAAGCATTTTCTGTCACACTTGTTTGTTGGTTGCAGAGATTTGAGAGTGGTGGAGAGGAAAGATTACTTAGTGCCATTAGCTGATTCTGTGTAATTGTCTCCTGAAGTGTCTGGGAATGTGTAATTGCATTCTGCAGAGACTGTGATCCAGTAATGGCCTGTTGCACAGACTGAGACTGTGCTTCTTGTAAAGACTGTGAATTTGTAATAGCCTGCTGTAAAGACTGCTGTTGTGTGACAGTCTCCTGCAACGACTGTGGCTGTGTCATTGCATCCCTTAATGAATGAGGCTGACTGATCACCTCCTGTGCAGACTGAGATTGAGCTATTGCCTCCTGTAATGACTGGGACTGTGCCATTGCCTCCTGCAGTGAGTGAGATTGAGCCATTGCCCCCTGCAAAGCCTGTGGCTGTGAAAATGCCTCCTGCATGCCCTGGGACTGAGTGAACGCTTCTTGCAACGTCCGAGACTGACTAAACGCTTCCTGCAGTGTCTGAGGCTGTACAAGTGCCGTCTGCAGTCGCTGAGGTTGTGGAACAGACTCTTGCAATGTCTGCGACTGTCCAATAGCTTCCTGTCTGGGAGGAGACTTCTTAGGACTTTCTGCCTTGTCTGACCTCTCCTGTGAGTCATACAGAGAAGCCAGCTGGATGTCTCCGACAAACCCAATTTTTTGTGAGGGTTGTTGCTGAAGAACGTGCCTAGGAGTCAACAAAGTCTGCTGCTGGGATGTCTCAAATAGTACCGACTGAGAACTAAATGGCGCAATAGGTTTCTCAACAGGCAAACCCTGAGACGTAACTACAGCAGTAGTGCTTGAACCACTGGAACTACTGTTTTCAGCTATTTTATATGTAGATGCTTGTTGACTAGCATCCTTAGAATTATCTTCTAAGTGGGAGAGGAACTTTTCAACACTCTGCCCTGTTTGAGACGGCAAAGGTAAGTACGTATCTCCAGACACGAACCGACGAAATGTAGCCATGGAAGGGGACTGCGTGCTGGACAAATCAGCAGCAGTGGCCAGTTGGCCCACAGTGGTGACAGGCTTCATTCGGAGATCTATACCTTTCAGGTCTTCTGGAGACAGCTGATTAGATGAACTTTGGCTTGATTCATCTGCCAGTTCTGTCTTCAGTTCAGGTGCATGCATGTCAGGAATAATAAGCTGCACATCTGGTGTCCTCCGTGGCAATGGTAAAAGTGGAGGTAATGGCAACATTTTAACTCCTACAGTTGAACTTTGCTCATTCTGTTTTTTCTCCTCTTTTGCTACAGCACCAGCAGGTGTCTGCCACATCATTAGTGGGCGCACATCTTTCTCTGCAGCACCTGTCAATGAAAAAATAGCATGATATAGTCACAATAATGTAGTATGCACTGTGTTACTATTACTTACTTTACAAGAAAAACCTACTGGACAAAACATTAGTCACCTTATACTAACTGTGTGTAATGCTCTATGAGACACAGTAACAGATGTCATTTGCTGTAGCACAGACAGGGCAATGTTCTGACATAACAACAGGAATATTCAACTATTTGTGATGTGATTACTGATGCAAGTTGATAGTATTGCTTGGATGTCATTTCTCATTTTTGGAATGGTGTTACACGTTGTCAAGAGATGTTCTTGAGTGTTCAAATTCAATGCCAATTTGTTCATCAGAGAATTGGCAGCAGTGATAAAAGGCATGAAGAGAAACTGTAGCACATGAGCTTTCTTTTAATTTTACATTTTACACAGTCTACAGAAAGTCACTAAGCCAACTTCTAATAAGCTTGTAACGTCAATTGAAGATGTCATTTTTTCACATCTATGTTTCTCTCATTGAGCTTAAAACAACACTGACGGGGTGGAGCATATGAAGTGTGGCGAGTCTATACAGCGCAACTCATAAGAAAAGCATTGAACAATAACAGCAATGGTGACAAAGTTTGTCATTAAGCATATGTCCACATCTATGGTTTTACCACTTAGCTGCCGTGATATTTTATATTTTTCCTTGCTACTTTATTTCAGCTATAAACAGCACATAAAATAAAGATTTCTGTATCTCCTAATTTATTTTACTTCATCATGTCCACCAATTTTCACTTTTTTCTGGGTGAGCACAAAGGAAAGATCTCTCAAAAACATGTGTTTTGATTTATAATTTGTGGTCGCGGCGTTTTGGAAAATAGCTGGAGCACCTTGCACAAAAGAAAAATTTGGAGTAGGTATTAAAATCCAGGGAGAAGAAATAAAAACTTTGAGGTTCGCAGATGACATTGTAATTCTGTCAGAGACAGCAAAGGACTTGGAAGAGCAGTTGAATGGAATGGACAGTGTCTTGAAAGGAGGATATAAGATGAACATCAACAAAAGCAAAACAAGGATAATGGAATGTAGTCGAATTAAGTCGGGTGATGCTGAGGGAATTAGATTAGGAAATGAGACACTTAAGGTAGTAAAGGAGTTTTGCTATTTGGGGAGCAAAATAACTGATAATGGTCGAAGTAGAGAGGATATAAAATGTAGACTGGCAATGGCAAGGAAAGCGTTCCTGAAGAAGAGAAATTTGTTAACATTGAGTATAGATTTAAGTGTCAGGAAGTCGTTTCTGAAAGTATTTGTATGGAGTGCAGCCATGTATGGAAGTGAAACATGGGTAATAAATAGTTTGGACAAGAAGAGAATAGAAGCTTTCGAAATGTGGTGCTACAGAAGAATGCTGAAGATTAGATGGGTAGATCACGTAACTAATGAGGAGGTATTGAATAGGATTGGGGAGAAGAAAAGTTTGTGGCACAACTTGACTAGAAGAAGGGATCGGTTGGTAGGACATGTCCTGAGGCATCAAGGGATCACAAATTTAGCATTGGAGGGCAGCGTGGAGGGTAAAAATCGTAGAGGGAGACCAAGAGATGAATACACTAAGCAGATTCAGATGGATGTAGGTTGCAGTAGGTACTGGGAGATGAAGGAGCTTGCACAGGATAGATTAGCATGGAGAGCTGCATCAAACCAGTCTCAGGACTGAAGACCACAACAACAACAACCTTGTACCCAGTTACCAATTTCAATTTTTTGATGAGTTTTTACTTGCTGTTACATATCTGTGATTTATTAAGAACTGATGAAATTCATTACCACAAATTGTTGCGTAAACATTGGACTGTATGTTTTATTTCCTTCTCGTATACAGATTTCATCCAATGTACTGGAGAGGATTACAATTTTTAATAATACATGCCAACTGCTTATGTTTTGCTCATATTTTGGGGTTTTTAACATCTTTCTCAATTCTGCATTTTCCTGAATCTTGCGTTTCTTTAATTCTGGACTGCATGAAAACAGAAAATTGGGTCACTGTAACTGTCTTTGGGTACTTACTCAGAAATTTTCATGAGAGCATACCATTATGTACTTAGGAATCCATACTTAATGGTGAAAATCAAACAATGGAAAATTTAGAATGGAATGTTAACAATATTATGAAAAGGAAAGTTGCCACTCACCATGTAGCGGAGACGCTGAGTCGCAGATAGGCACAACAAAAAGACCGTCACAAATAAAGCTTTCGGCCAGTAAGGTCTTCGTCAACAATAGACGGCACACACACACACTTGCACAACTCGGTCTCAGGCAACTGGAATGACACTGTCAGTGTCCACACTACAAACATAGCTGGTGAAACAGCCTCCATTTTGGATGACAAAGATCCTGTGTGTGTGTGTGTGTGTGTGTGTGTGTGTGTGTGTGTGTGCGCGCGCGCGCGCGCGCGCTTGCGTGCGTGCGCCATGTAATGTTGATGAAGACTTTATTGGCGGAAAGCTTTATTTGTGACACACTTTTTGTTGTGCCTATCTGCCACTCATCATCTCCACTACATGGTGAGTAGCAACTTTCCTTTTCATAATATTGGTACTTAATGGTGAAGCAGTTTTTAGCTCAAAGTTGGACCACAAACTAGCGGCTGGAGAGTATTATGATAAACTTTCAGCCACAATTCCCACATGAATTACTTGCTGACTGGAGTATCTGCCAATGCTAATAAACCCACAGGACTATAGACAGCACACACCTACACACTACTGTCCTCTTCACGAGATGATCTTTGGTGCACCCCAAGGCAATAACACCTCTTTTCTTTCACATAAATATTGCCTGTTGTTTTCCACCTAATGAATAAGATGAGCACTGTACTGTATCAACTTCACAGACACACAGAATGAATTCCAAGATAATCCTCCTCCTACACCATCTACTGACATCTTAAAACTTTTATCACACCAGATGACTAATTTTGGTCCAGTCAGCTTATATTCAAACATGTGGTATCATATTATTAAACAATATTTACAAGTCACTCCAACACACTGAGAAAAATTTAAAAATAAATAAATACCCCTGTTTTACAAAATACATGTCTTCAAATATAACAATATTACATCATCTTTAATATTAATCTTGGAAAAGAAGATTCTGACAAGAGCTCAACATTAAAGGTCAGAATAGTCTATCCTAGAAAGAAAAATGTATTTTAGAAGATCAACTTTTGCTAGTAAACCTACAAAATACTTCTGCTCATCTGCAGCACCCAACTGACCCAAGAGCACTATCTTTACTATCTTTCAGAATTGGGCAATCATCCATCTGCACAGACATAAAAACTTACACACCAAAGTAATTCACACAGAAAGCAGGCCAAAGTGAAACTCTCATTTCTATATCACTCTGCCCTAATATGTGCTTTGACACTGAGTTCTGGGCATTGTTAAGTCTAATAGCCAAATAGTGAGAGGTGTTTCCTCTTACTCCTTCCTTTATTTAGTCAATGATGGAACTCCTGATTTTGAAAGTTAGCATTTGTACACATACAGTTTTTTTTGTTTTATTTTTTGTTTTAGTTTTTTTATTTTAATTCAGTTGTAGTTTCCAGAGATATGATTTTCATTACAAGTGATAATGTTAAATAATAATGATCTTCAAGACTTCCACAAAGCACTGGAGTACTGTCCACACTACAAACATAGATGGTGAATTTGCCTCCATTTTGGATAAAAAAGATCCATCAAACACAATTTTAAATTATGAAGTGTACAGCCAGAATCTCACTCTGTTGTTAGAGAAACTAACAGCAGCTTCAGAAACACAATACAGTAAGGAATCAACAAAATGGAGACTTCCTGGAATGTTGGTTCTCCAACAGTAAATGCAAATATCATTGAAACAGATGGCTATGTTTTAATACTTTTAGGTTCTCTTAACAAATCATATTTTTTCTCCACGTGACAGTAAAAGTTTTGCTGCAGTGGCCAACTTAATACTGCAACAGGTCAATATAGAAAATAGGTACTTTGAATTCCCTGTCAAGAATGAAAGCGCTGCAAAACTTAAACAGAAATTATTTTTGAACAACTCTGCAAAACATATAGAAAATAATGTGCCAAAAGAAGATTTTATAGAGGGTGTACAAATCTTATGATACACACTACTTGAGGCCCCCAATGCTTTTCATATAAGTGACAGTAGCTGCCGCTACTACTAAAGCTTTTAATCCTTGACCAAGACTTTTAAGCCTTTAAGCCTCGGTATACTCAAGGCAAAATTTGTTTCTCTATGAAGGATGCACTAGTTTAATGAGCACAAAAAGAATCTGTTTATATTCATTGGCAGACTCGGTCAAAGAACTGTAACACTGAATGGGCACTACATTAAGACTTGGAAGATACTTAAGCACACTGTGTAGAACAAAATCCCTGTGGAGAAAACAGTGTCCATACTGCTGTGAGGGGTGAGGGGGAAGTCTTGTCCATGTCCGTGTGTGTGTGTGTGTGTGTGTGTGTGTGTGTGTGTGTGTGTGCTGTCTATTTTTGGAAAGGCCTTGTTGGTCAGAAGCTCACTTTCCAACAGTCTTTTCATTATGCTTTTCATAATATTGTAGGAAATAATATACATTCAATTATATGGTTAGGTGAAACCTCGGTCAACAATGGAAAGCAGTTGATGAATGCTGGGTACTTCGAATAGCAGCAGTCATCGGCCAATGGAAAGAGGAGCCAGATTAACTGTGGCCCACGCAGGTACTTCAAATGGTTTTGTGTCTGAAGGACTTTTAGTTTTCTGATTGCAAAAAACCAGTGACTACCATGAGGTTATGGACCACCCACAATTTCTGCAGTGGTTTAAAAATGTATTATTCCACTTCAGTACTCCAATAGTGTTTCTAATGGATAATGCACTTTACCATTCTGTGGTGTTAGACAGAACTCCGACAACCAATGATCACAAAGAAACTATGGTGCAGTGAATGCAGGTGAGAGACATTGCTGTGGACATGCGGATGAAAAGCTCCTGGTATGTTCACTTGTAAAACAAAATAGGCCTGTGACATACACATATGTTGGAGATGAAGTTGCAAGGGAACAGGGACATAAGATAATTACGTTACTGCCATTATCACTGCCATTTTAATCCAACTGAATTGGTTTGGAGTGACATCAAGGTTTACATTCAAAATAATAACTACTCTTTTACAATAACGGAAGTGGAAAGGTTGCTACTTGAAGGTCTCACTACTGTAAACGCCACCTCATGGAGGAAAAAAGTAGACCATGCTAGTGAGCTTTTAGAGATGAACAGTTATTGATTTCCCTTGATGGTGATGTTGATGGCCTTGGTGGCAATTCGAATGATAGTGAAGGAGAACTGGATGGAATTGCGCCATTGACATCATGAATTGTTAAGTATAAATTTATCCAGAATTAATTCTCTCTTTCTCTGCAACCAACTTGCCTTTGCATCTTTTCTTTAATTCATTTTATGAGTGTGGATAGCATGTTCTTTCTTACACTTAAGATTGGATTATTATACAAAATTTTATATGTAATTATTGGGTAACAATTCAGAATGACTTCTCCTAGACAATGAATGTCATTAACTTCAGTTATCGTTTATTTCCCAATTTCAGATACTACCAAACATTCTCTCTTCATAGTTGTTCTCTCCACAGTTAGAAAAATGTCCTTTACTGTACTTGTGTATACATTACTGTGCAATGGCTTATATATACGGTGACTGTAGCCTACATTTATGAAACATACTTTGGAGCTGTGGCAGCTAGGGCAACCTCCCAATCGCAGTAGAGCCAACTATACACAAGCTGTCAAGTGACATGTTTCAGCAGCCTGGTTGTTGTAAAGTGTTATGGACTTCTGGTTGAGTCAGTACAGGGTTATCAACACAAAATCAGACAGGAGTCATGCAGCACCAGGCCTAATAATGAATACGACCAAAACAGTGGAAACACCAGGTAGGAATACTGACAATGTAGGAAAAGATAGATTGCTACTTACCATAAAGGTAAGTTTCCAAAAGGCACAACTGTGTCTTAACTGTGCCCATCTGCAGCTTAATGTGTCATCTTTATGATAAGTAGCAATTCATCTTTTCCTACATTGATAATGAACAAAACTAATTATTTTAATAAAAATTAATTTTTAATATATCACATTTTTCAATTTCTTGCAGCCCCATACAAATTCCTAACACCATAACAGCTGAGCCTGAAATTCTGTGATTGTGAATTTTTAATAGCTATGAAAATACTTATAAAATTTAAAATGAAAAACATGGGGTGGATGAAATAGATAATAGTAAAGAGGTGAACCATTCAAGCATCATTATTATGAATTGAATATGACTGCAAAGTTGCCCTCGCTGCCACCGCACGTGCCCACAGCTGATAGCTCCAAAGTATATTTTGTAAATGTAGGCTACAGTAATCGTGTGTATAATTTGTCGCATAGTAATGTATACATAAGTACAACAAAGGACATTCTTCTAACAGCGGAGAGAAATCTCTCAAGTATTTACATAGCTATTAAAAATTCACAACCACAAATTTTCTGGGTTATCTGTAAGAGATTATATACATTTTAGTCATATTTAATAATGTGGTAGATTAAAATATCATTTTTATTTAAATAATTATTTTCTGCTTTTTAGTCTTGAGCACGTGAAATTTTTCACCAGATTTCAAATATTTTGATGAGATTACAATTGAGACAAGGTAAATTTCAGATTTATTTCAGTTTCTCTTCACTTGACCCAACCAATATACTGCTTCCTTCTATCTCATGACAAGGCTGTGAAGGAAAAAATTAGAGATATCTGAACTCAAAAGAAAGCTCATCAGCAATTGTTCTTCCCGTGAACCATTAACGACTGGAACAAGAAAATGGGTGAAATGGCAGTGCCACAAACTACTCTCCCACCACACGAGACAAGACAGTGAGTTAATATTGCACTGTCATCCAGTTCTGAGCAATGTTTAAAACTTCAAGTTTCTAGCTCATCAGGAAGTCAGTTTCAAATAAATAGCAAAATTCGTATTGAAAAGCTAGACAGACAAGATAGTGACCTAATTCAAACATGTTAAAATAGGAATGTGGGTATACTACTATGAACAATATAGAGGATCTCTTCCCTATGGATCAATTGAAATGAAAATTAGATCTAATCTAGAGAATTAATTATTGTCGGCAAGGTAGAGATGAAAGCTAACACCTACCACAGTAGTACAAATTTACATGCAAACTGGTTGCACAGATGAAGAAGACTGAAAGAGAGTATGATGAGATAAAGAAAATTATTCACATACTTAAAGGAAATATATATTTATTTATGATCGCTGACTGGAATCTGTTAGTAGGAAAAGAAAGAGAAGGAAAAATTGTGGAACACTGACTGGGTGAAAGGAAGGAAAGGGGAAGCTGCCTGGTACAATTTTGGGTAGAGCATTATTTAAGCACTGCTAACACTTGCTTTAAGAATTGTGTAAAAAGGTTGTATGAATGGAACGGACCTGGAGACATTGGAAGCTTCTGGGTTGAAAATAGAATGGAGGGACAGAGATTTTGAAAGTAGGTTTTGAACTGTAAGATGTTTCCAGGGGCAGATGTGGACTCCAATCACAATTTATTAGTTATGAACAACAGGTTAAAAACGAATAATTGCACAAATGTGGGAATTTAAGAAGATGGGACCCGCAAAATTGGAGGAACTAGAGGTTGTTGAGAGTTTCAGGGGGTGCCTTAGGCAAGCCTGAACAAATAGAGGAAAGGAACACAACAGGAGATGAATGGGTAGCTTTGAGAGATGAGATAGTGAAGGTAGCAAAGGATCAAATAGATACACAGACAAGGCCTATGAGAAATCCTTAGAAAATACAGTGAGACACTAAATTTAATTGATGGAAGAAGCAAATATAGAAATGCAGCAAATGAAGCAAGCGAAAGGGAATACGGATGTTTATGAAAGGAGACAGACAGAGTGTGCAAAACAGCTAAGTAGAAATGGCTAGAGGCCAAATGAAACACATTAGACACATGCATAACCAGGGGAAAAATGGATGCCTCCTATAGGAAAATTAAAGAGACCTTTGGATGAAAGAGAAGCAACTACATGAATATCAAGAACTCAGACAGCAAGCCAGTACTAAGCAACACAGAGAAAGCTGAAAGGAGGAGGATGAAAGGGATATACTGGGGGTCTATAAAGGACAAATAAAATGGATAATACTGTAGAAAGAGAGCAGGAAGTAAGTCAAGATGAGATAAGAGACATGATACTGCGAGAAGAATTTGACAGAGCACTGAAAGATCTAAGTGGAAACAGGACCCCTCGAGTAGATGACATTCCCTAAGAATTATTGAGGTCCCTGGGAGAGCCAGCCGTGAAACAATTATTTCACCTAATGCGCAAGATATATGAGTCAGACAAAATACCCTCGGGCTTTAGGAAGAATGTAATAATTCCAATTCCAAAGAAGGCAGGTACTGAGTGTATAAATACTACCAAACCAACAGTTTAATAAGACATGATAGCAAAATACTGATCTGATATACTTGTAGAAGAACATAAAGATTAGCAGATGCTGACCACCGGGAAGATCAGTTTTGAGTTCCGGAGAAATGTAGGAACATGCAAATCAATACTTACGCTAAGACTTCTCTTATAAGACAATTTGATGCAAAAGGGGAGGGGGAGGGGGGGGGGGGGGGCAATGAAGGTCAATGGCAGAAAGCTTTAACTGTGAGAGTCTTTTTGTTGTGCCTATCTCAGCTATATGGTGAGCAGCAACTTTCCTTCTCATAGAACGCAGGTTAAATAGATATAGGTTTCAGGTTTCAGTAGTTATTCGGAGATTAAGAGGCTTGCACAGGAGAGATTAGCATGGAGAGCTGCATCAAACCAATCTTTGGACTGAAGAGTATCACAATAACAGCAGCAGCAGCAGCAGCAAGATACTTAAACTTGGGAGGTTTCAGCTGACTGGTCCAACAAATCCACAAATTCTCTTCAAACTGCAAGGGAATGGTCCCTGTGTGGGGAGCAGACCATTACCATGCCAACATAAATCATGTTAACCTTCCAAAACGTTTCACATAACCTGGATGACTTAAGATCCAAACTGTTGCCACAGTATTGAAGCATTTTGACATACAATTACATTAATTTTAATGTTAACCAAAACGAAACGTCATCAAACAAGGAAAACAGCTCACGGGTTCTGTGAATTCACAATTGCAAGAACTAACAGGACTACATACAATTTGCAAAGCATCCACTAGACCCATGTGCTTTCATTCACACGCTGCATCGAATTGCAACTTGTCACACCTTACTATACCAATTCTTTCACTGTTTGCAGACCTATGACAATGTTGACTGTATAACTTTGAGTAGAAACATGCATTTATTTTCACAATCGATAGGTATTTGGCAGCAATTTAACAACAAAAACCACGTCCTGTTGCCTCAGGAAGGAACGAAGACTAAAGTTTAACATCCCATTGACAACAAGATCATTCCACGCAGCAGAGCACAAGGCTTAGAGTAGGGAAGGACGGAAAAGGAAATTGGCCCATTCAAAGGACCCATACCGGGCAAGGCTTCAAATTGTCATTCCCACGAATGAGAGTCCGGCGTGCTGACCACTGTGCCACTTCATTCAGTCTTCTTACCTCCCACTGGCTCATTCTGTCACTGGCCTTCTCACTACAGATGCAATGCAAGTCCTACAGCTCAAAAGTCCCAATCAGTTCATTTCTTAGGTCACATAGAAAGGTTATTGGCCTTATCGGTTCAGTCACATTTTCAATTTACAAACACGTCCCTAAAAGTCACGAGGCCCAACGCATCGTATCACTTCGGGAATGCACCAATTTTTGAAGGTGTATAGTCGTGCCTAATTTGAACTCATTCACTTCCTCGCTACCTCTCACATTTACAGAACAGCCACATCGTGCCGGCACATGTGTACCGGTGAGTGCTCTCGGTGGGTCGTCTCTCGACTTTTAGCCACAGAGTTTTAATATCGTACTCAGAAGATGTACAACTGATGTAGCTTTCACATTATGGTACTAATAGTGGGTCACAAACACCATAAACCTGTGCATAAGAACAAACAAATCGAAAAATGGATTATAAGCACACAGCCACTTCGCTTCAAGTCTATATACATTAGGAGCCAGGTGAGTCGTTACTCAATGCGCAAAAAACTATAATGTGGGTTTCTAACTTTAGTCCAGTGACTCTATATTGGTTTATAAATGGTTCCCACACCAGTCCATCTTTGACGCATTCTCTGTTAATCCGTACAAAGTTGATTATAATTGTGTCGTTTATATTATCTCTTACTGATATGCCTGGAATTTCACAGTAAGTAACCTTTAAATCAATTGTCTTAGCATTCAAAGGAAGAAGTAGACATGAATTTACAATCTCAAATAATACAGACTACTTTATTTACCCGAATGCAAGTCAATCTTTTTTTTCCAGTTTTCATGGTCCGACAATGCACCTGTCACTTAGATTCGGGGGCAAAGCATAAGTAATTTCCGGAAAATTCCACTAGAAGCTGCCATAAGTATGTATTTTGCCATGGCAGCCTCTGTGTTAAGTATTTTGAGAGTTGAATGTTAATAATTTTTCATCATGGAGAAAATTCAAATTTAATAATGCTCACCTTTAAATTTAGCAATTTTTCAAATACTCATGGCTATAAAAATACACACCATAAAAATGGACGTCTCTAAGAAACTTTCTCAAGTTGGCTAGCACGGTTTTACATTTCGACAGCTCCAGCAAAAGAGAGCAGTGCTCACAAATACATCTGTGGATGTTACATTCAAATTTCATCCTTTGCTTCAGTCTACTTTTGAACTTCCGTAAGGTGCCAGATTGTAATATATCATGATGAAACATGTTAACTCTACTGTGAATGTGAAAAGATAAGTGATTTCTCTTACAGAGGCAACAACAAATTGCGCTGCAGGTAAGTGATACAGGCCTGACGAGGGTAATGTGAGGCAATGGACACAGCAACAGGAACTTTTAGTTTGTTCCAGCAATAGGAAAACATTTTCTGGGGTAAAATGTGGCTGCCACTGTGTGTTAGAAGTCATGCTGAACAATTTTGTTTGGAAGCAGCAACAAAAGTGCTTACCCATGAGTGCAGAAATTACTCACGTCAAAGCACATGACATTGCTTGACAGCAGAAAATCAAAGATTTCAAAGAAGCCATAGTTTGGTTGCCCATGTCATGGAACATTGGGGATTTTTTCTTCATAGGCACACTTCAGTTGCACAGAAACTGCCAGAAAAGTGCAAGGAAAAACTCATTGAATTTCTGCACTTCATAATCCGACTGCACAACGAAAATAGTAATAGTCTTAGTCAGATAAGTAGACTAATGTGAACCACACTCCAGTTTATTCCAATATGCCAACAAATTAAACAGTGGAGGCAAAAGGGAAGAAAGACATTAAAATAATGTCCACGAGTAGTGAAAAACAGTGCATGTCTGCACACTTGCTTTTATAGCCCATGGCCATAAACTGCCATTTTTACATGGAAGATTTACCCAACCCCCCGGGTATTTCCAAAGGACATTATTGTAAGTGATAATGAAATTGACTGGTTCACAGAGGACATAATAGACTAGATTAGATTTATAGGGCAATGTCATCCTGGTACCTTGCTAGGTTTGTCAAACATGTTCATATTAGATTCGTATGCAGTTCATATTACTATAGCTGTAAAGAAAAAATTTGTAGACGGTGGGGCAGGCTTGGTTGTAATTCCATGAGGGACAAAGTCAATTCTACAGCCATTAGATATTTACAAACCATTTAAGGACAAGCTTAAAAATATGCACTCCCAATGGCTAACTAAAGAAGATAGGCAATTGACGCCTACAAGATACGTTAAGTGTGCAACCTTGTCTCGAGTGTGTGAGGGGATGGAACAATCACGGAAATGTATCCCAACTAAAGCTGTCCATCACCCATTTAAAAAATACTGTGTTTCTAATGCACCTGATGGCACACAACACGATGTTCTCTACAACAGTAGAGACAAGGAATAAAGTGATGATGACTCAAAATCACGTGAGTAATGGTTAAAACCAGTACATGTAGGTTTATGATTATTTAATAAAATTTCTGTTTTGTACTTTTGCTTTTCATTTCTAGGTCATTTTCTTTGTCGATACATGATGGTATCCAGCCAGGTGAGTGTATGCTACAATAAATGAGCAGACATGGTGCATGTTTCTTATGTATGTGTTTATGCGATTTTTTTATGTATCTTTGACCTATTATGTGTTGTAAATTTTTATTCTTGTTTGACACATTATTGGGGGTTTCTCCATACCAGCAAAAACACAAGATGGTAAGAAAGGTTGAAATCCACAGGCGGCTTTATATTAGCATTTCACCACCATATAAGACGACGAAAAATCCCGTCTGTGTTCCTGTATGAAGTGCTGTGAGGTCGCTTGTGACATTGCAGCTCAACTGCATGCAGATCCAGAATATTATGATAGATATCGTGAATTCTCACTGCTGTCAGTGTTTAAGATGTATAATAATTTTAAGTGTCCTGCAAATCCCTGAAAGGTGGGGCCCACATTATTCTTTAACCATCATATGATTAGCTACATTTGATTTCATTTTTAAGTACAGGTGGAACAGGAAACATCCTAATCTTTGAAAGGAAGAAGACGATGATTGTCCTCATCCAGTGTTTCTAAGAAGAGCACTTAGGTAATTCCAAGAAATGCTAAACATAATTTCTACACTTTTCCTCACTTATGTGCTTAATGTCAAATAATTAACACATTAACTCTTTTCAAGTAATCAGATGTTTGGGGCTGTTTTACACACGAGATTTCAATACATAAACCTAAAACTATTTCTGACTGATCCGTACTCACCTCTTGAAGACCCAAAAGGATGGAACTGATTTTTTACATTAGGCAAATCTGATTTCAGGTGCTGGCCAGTCAGTCGCATGGTGGGTGTTGAGGCTGTGACTGGAGATTTCCCATAAACACGGCTTAACTCCATAGCTGTAAATAAATCAAACGCATTTCAGTTTAATCCATCATTATCACACAACAGATCTACAAGCACAATAAAAATGTTCTCAGTTAATAAAGGAGAGTACTGGATTCATATTAGTTACAATACACTCTTTAATTTAAGCACAATTTACACTGGTACAATCAATCAATGGGTTCTCTTTCATATTCTCACAGGAATACTGCGCCAGGCATGGCAAATGTGTAGCTCGAGAAACTAGTGAAATCCACTTTTGCAGAGCACATCATTCTGAACAGATTCAAAATTAATTCTGAAGAAACTAAAACCTAACGCCAGCATATCTGCTTTATTACAATGTCACTCGTATAAACTAGTGAACCTGTTTAAAAACATCAAATGTTTCTGGGATTAGAACATTGCTATTACTAGTGACAACATTTCTATTCTGAAATTATGTCTATCTTCTGCCAGAAGTTCAAAATTGATTTAAAATGAGACCTGTATGCACCGGCAGATCACAAATCTTATATCATGGTAACAACTCTACCTCATCTTAAACTTTTCTTTTTAAAAAGCTTGCTAGCTGTAAAATAATAACTGAGGACATGTTAGTGCACTTTCACAAAGTGTGAAGTTTGTGTAACACTGTCCCTACTCTGTTTTCAAATATTTTGTCGCTTACTGTCAAATGCAATTGCTTGCCAACTAATAAGTAGATACAGCACCAAAATTACAACATTTATATGTAGATTTGCCTTAGCCTTCTCATCAATCTTAAGAGACCCATCAATAAACACGGTCTCAACTATGATTTACACAATTTGTACTCACATTTAAGCCTAGGCTAGTAATGACTTCCTGTTAAATACCACAACTAAATATTATTAAGTATGTTAAGTATGAATTATAATTATAATTATTATTTTGTGTTACTCAATAGCTGCTCTACACTAATTTATCTATAATCACAAGTGCTTGTGCCTCCAAGGCAGTGTATAACACAGAGTGCATATGACCAAATGCTCAAATTAATTGCAGACAACTTTTTTCTTCCTCCTTTATACACTTGAGCATGATGTAATGCTTTAAATGGTTGATTCAGACTATAGGCTACTACAGTGAAACCCAATTTCTACACTTTTCAAGGGACTTCAAAAAATGGTGTAATATCACAAAAACACATACATAAATACTGCCCTCAACAACAAGAATAAATTCTCGAAACAAGTTTTGCTCAGCATTTAAAAAATATGAAATTGGTGCTGTGTTTAAACTAAAAACATTTGAGAAACGCAAAGTGAATGACGGTGTCATTTAGCACTACAAGTGGCCAAACACCGAAACATGCTAAATTTGGTTCCACAGAAGTGTCAATGGTGATCACAACAATCACGAAACTGCATTTGCACAGTGGAGACAGTTTGGAAATGGTTGTGATTGGTCACAATATCTTTATTCGAACAAACCTAGTTACTCCTATCAGCCACCACGCTAAGTTGAGCTTGGCAGCGGAAGGAATTATGGCATGAATTGTTCCAACTTTTACATATTTACCGGTTCAAATCTGCTGAGTAGAGTGCCCTGGAGTCAAAAAAACTTAACCACATAATATTTTTAAACACTACTGGATGGCCAGCGTCATTTTCTTCTCCAAGAACATTTTTTCGTAATGCGTAAATTGCGGGAAAATTATAAATATGTTGACACAAAATCGGGTGCAAATTAACTTTGTGGACATTGGAAATATGATGGGAATGATAAAAAACTTTGTAAACAGTGGGAAAATGTTAATTCTGGGAATGTAAAAGCGGGTTTATACTGTATGTGGTGCAAATACTGACAAACAAAAACAAACAAACACTTTCATTTGAGTACTGGTGCCACCAAGTTAATGAACAGTACACTAATGAAAGTGTCTCCTATACACAATGTAAGTAATTCTCACTAAATGGGATTCATCACATGGTTTTTTATTGCCAATTTATGCACCACAGCCTATACATTCTACACTGAGTTTAATTTCAATCCCTTAGCAGCTCAACTGACATTATGTTTATTAAACAATTGAAACTCCAGGTTGGAATATCAACAATGTAAGAAAAAGATAGATTGCTACTTATCATAAAGATGACACATTAACTTGCACACAGATGCTATTAAAGCACACTTACACACTAGATTTTAGCCACAGCCTTCATCAGAAAAAGAAAGAAGTGCGTGCACGCACCCGCGCGCACACGCACACACACACACTGATTGATTCATACAAGCAAGCAGTCATGTGTACATGTGGTGTGCTTGTCTGTGTGAATGAACGTGTGTGTGCTTCTCTTTCTTTCTCTGACGAAGGCTGTGGATGAAAGCTAACGTGTAGGTGTCTTAATTGTGCCTGGCTGTCATCTTTACAGTAAGCAGTGATCTATCGTTTCCTTACATCGTTGATTTTCTGTTTACTAACATAGATAGTGAGCAGTCCCTCTGGTAACACCAGATTACATGAATTAATTGGCACTGTCAGTACCATCAACATAAAGAGAAAACAAGAACATGACTACCTGACATGATATGCATCACACTCAAAATGAGCATTTTGTGCTTTTCTTTACAAGATAAACCTTTGATTGAAAACTGTTATTGGCTTTAAAAAACTATCTTTCAGACTTGGTTTAAAAAACAGGTATTCTGGTTGGCAGTCACTGAGCTATCAAACTCTTGCTATATAGCACCACAAAAAATCATCCTGTTGTACACTCGTGTCTTGTAATGAATTACTTACTGGCCAGGACATTTGTTACATACATTTATCATACTTTTTTTTAGTCATTCATCAACTGGATGAAGTTCACTGTACTGAAACTTATACAACCTTTTAGGGTCAAATAAATTGCACACTGTAAGTCAAGTTCAAGGTACATACAATATATTATATATTATCATACCATAATGCTACAAATCTGAAAATGTAAATTTTGGTGCATTTGCATAGTGACTATTCTTATTATAAGAGAAGAAATTTTTGAAGCATTAAATGGTCTTTAAACTAGTCATAAAAAGAAAAGCTAAAATATTTAAGTCACTTACATGGAGGAGCTGTTGGCTGTGCTACAGGCAGGCATGAAGATCCCAGATGTGTTGCTCCAACTGCTGGCATGAAAAAATCAAATTTGAATCATACTGCTTAGTATGTAGACACAGTGATATGCTGGAATCCCCTGAAAGAAAAGTGGGGGTCGATGAAACAGCCTATGAGCCAGAACCAGCTTTGTTTCAGTATGAAACTCCACTTTAGAAAAAGGAATATAGTAATCAAATTATGTTCATTAATGACTTTGGCAATCAATCAAACATTACAATCTCTTTACTGGAAATTATCTGGCTCATGGCTTCTGATCCACAGTGCCTGATCCACTCAGTATCTTTAACAAATCAGTTTCAATGTCACCCACACCATCACATATCGTCATTTACATAACTTTTCCCCCCCTATACACTGCACTCTGATTTTTGTGCACTCTCATACCTGCAGACACACACACACACAAGTACTATACTATACTATGCCAGTAGCATCATAAGGCCAGAACCAACATGATATTAAAGTGATACTTAAAAACCCATTAATATTAACACAGATACAGAAATCTCAGATGTGGGATTCCCCTGCAATGGTTTGTATGAGCTCCTGAACACAACATATGTCTCGTACACCAATTCGCTCCCCTTAAAACATGCAATAGTGCAGTTCAGTGAAAGTAAAATGTGTACTATTTGTGCAACATTCAATGATGAAACAGGAAACAAGCTTCCTGTTACTCTTGTATCCCATTACTGGCCCCAATTTCATTCCTGACAGCAGAAAACTGTTAGAGAAAAAACTAAATTTTAATGTTTGAGTCACAAAAATGCAGTATCTACTTTGCTATATTTAAATCCAAGTTACTGAATTAGTGACTGTACAATGGTGCCTCAATCCATAAAAAAATTATGGAACCATCATGCATCCAAGCTGTTTTACATCAGTGTGTCCTATTACTTTTTATTTGCCCTAAAGTCACATTAGAAGATGCACAATCCCACTTCACTAGTAAATCAAACAGTTTCCCACTTTTAGTGGGAAATTATATTGCTGCTGATTTTAAAATCATATGCAAACATAGGTCTATAATTTTTATTTGCATAGCAGAAGTACATACAGGGGGGAAAAAATGTAGAGTGAACATATTATTCCTAATGTGCTTCCTCTGTTATGTCATTTAACAGTTCTGGTGTTCCAGTCTCTACCACCGCTTTCCTGCAAAGGTAGGTGAATTCACAAACTGCTGTTTAACAAGTGACAATCAAGCATTATGTGGAAAAAACTGTGTCTTGGTTGTTAAGTATCGAGCTAAATATCAAAAGGGTTAAGGTTCAACATCTCCTCTGCTCTCACAGCATATTTTTTTGGACAGTTAATTTGACTTTCACCTCAATGCTTTTTATATGTGAAAAATGCCCAGTTTACTGACAGTTCAGATTCTATATTAAACTATAGGTACCCCAAACAATCCAACAAGTCATGTTGTAGAAAGGCTAGGAAAACACAACCATGCCAACTACAGTATGGTGGTGATCAAACCAACTTGCACAAAGGAACACCAAAGTTTAATACATGTTAATAGTTTCTACACAAATTACATATACAATGCTCCAAACGATTATGGTATCACAAGATGTTGCACACTAGTAAAAACAATACTGGAATACTGTGCTGTAAGTGTCTGTTATAATTCCTGTCTATGACTCACAAAATGAGTGAATAATTTTTTGCAAAAGTGGAATGAGCCAGAAAAAGGGAGAATGAGCAAAAATCACTGTATTAAGTGTCGCATTTAGTTTCATAGCATTCTGGAAACAAAAAGTGTTTACAAAAATATCTCTCTCTCTCTCTCTCTCACACACACACACACACACACACACACACACACACACACACACGACTAGATAGTATAGGGGATTGAAAAGAAACTGAGTATCTCTCACATTCTGAATCTTGAAGAAATGTATGCACAATGAGGAGGGGAAGGAGTGGGAAAAACCAGTTATGAAGCATAAAGAGCACACACAGCGCAGTAAATCACACTGTATTTGGTAATAACAGTTAATAAGTGATTTCGATACAGGTCACATGTATTTGAGAAAGACAGATGTATTAAATACTACAATAAATTCAAAAGAAAGTAATGAAAGTGCTTTGTTTGTATTAAGTAACTAAACACTGAACTGTCCTTCAGTTTTGAATAAAGTGTTTCAATGTTCACATAAGAATCAAAATTAGTTTCTCAGTTCAATAACATAGCTATTTGTCAGTCAAATCCATTTTTGGACAAGAATGGAAATAATTTCTGAAAATGGAGGAACCTTTGTTACCAACTGATAACAATAACATAGTTGAAAATTTTCGTCAATTACATGTAATAGGTGAGGACTGGTTTTGGCAATGACTGGAAGTAATCTACTAGGAAACACATTAAGTACAAAGTGCATCTACGTAATTATTTGTACTGGGAAGATGGACTACTATATAACAGAAGGGAAACCTGTCGAGACAACAGCTAGCCAAGTTGACTACAAAACCACTCACTCAGACCACATTGATGTTTTCACGCACTATGAAAAGGATTTTACATACATTAATTACCTACAGGTAAGGAAGAAGTCTTAAAGAAACATCCTGGGATGTTTATCGAGTGAAATTTAACTGATTTGTATCACATTTAAATTATTTATTGTTCCTAACATTTCATAGCTCTACAACATATGGGTGTTTTTAACAATTGCAAAAGTTTAAAATTTTTAAAATTCACTGTGAAAATTATCATCTGTTTCAACAAAATAAAAAGCTTTCTGAAGCTCTGTCTGTATAACTTCTTTTAAAAAGAAAATTACATGTGACTTTTTTGTTTCACTATTTCATTGAATGAATATACTGTAGTTAATAAGCTCTTCAGTTTCTCAAAAGTTCAACACAGCTTAATCCAGAGTCAAAACATTGTTTTCTACAGTTTAGAAGTGAATGAGTGAAACATTCATTGAGAAAAAATGGGGAAATTGGTGTTTACAAAAAGCTTAGCAAAGCTGAATAAAGTGAATTATTCATCTGCCTTCATAATGACAATCTAACTCCACTTATTTAAATGTAAACTTGATTTAATATCGATCAAAGATAGAGCACATACTGGACGTCCAACTGTGGTCTGGAAACAACTGATGGTATGGTTATGGAAGTTTGTCAACCAAATGTGAGTCAGCCAGCCAACACTTCAGGCATCTCATTAGATACAGCACACAATACCTCACAGGAAAAACACAGCATATGAGAAAGCTCTGTGGACTAGCGACAGCACTGCATTCAACCACAACCAGATACATGGATTGAATCCATTGAAAATGCAGCCAAGACAATATCCTTGTTGATTCACTGGAAAAATGTCCAGTGATAACCCGTCTCTTAATGATCTCACTTGCAACTGGACATTAAACCCTAATCTTTCTTCAAGCAATTATAGGTATCTATTTTCTAACACTGGTAATCCAGCAAAACAAAAAGTAATAACTGAAATGTCCATGGCTGTCAAACCAAAAGGTAAATTGTTCTTTGAAATTTTAATTGTTAGAATGACCACACTGCATAACTAGCTATTGTCCCATCCACTCCACAATCTTTTACTCATTTATTATCACAATAACTGGAAAAAAACAAAGGCTGACATCTCTATGGAAAAAAAAGCATTACTTTTTTTGCAACAAATATCTACTTTAGACCATGTTCATCACTAAATTCTCGTATGTTTACACCAAAACTAAGGAAAACGAAAAGGTTTTTTTTCTTGTTCTATACAACATAACACCTGCACCAAGAATATTTAACTGCTCCCATTTCCCACTTGTTTCACCTTTTGACACAGCCGTATCGTGGGTAATTTCAATCAACATCTACATCTACATGGCTGCTCTGCAATTCACGTTTAAGTGCCTGGCAGAGGGTTCATCGAACCGTTTTTATACTACTTCTCTACCATTCCACTCTCGAATGGCGTGTGAGAAAAAGGAACACCTAAATCTTTCTGTTCGAGCTCTGATTTCTCTTATTTTATTATGATGATCATTTCTCCCTATGTAGGTGGGCATCAACAAAATATTCATGCATTCAGAAGAGAAAGCTGGTGATTTAAATTTCGTAAATAGATCTCACCGCAAAGAAAACCGTCTTTGTTTCAGTGACTGCCACCCGAACTCGCGTGTCATATCAGTGTCACTCTCACCCCTATTGCACGTTAACACGAAATGAGCTGCCTTTCTTTGCACTTTTTCGATGTCCTCCGTCAATCCTACCTGGTAAGGATCCCATGCCACGCAGCAGCAATATTCCAGCAGAGGACGGACAAGTATAATGTAAGCTGTCTCTTTAGTGGGTTTGACGCATCTTCTAAGTGTTCTGCCAACAAAGCGCAGTCTTTGTTTCGCCTTCCCCACAATATTATCTACATGGTCTTTCCAATTTAAGTTGCTCATAATTCTAATTCCTAGGTATTTATTCGAATTGACAGCCCTTAGATTTGTGCGATTTACCATACACCCAAAATTTATCAGATTTCTTTTAGTACCCATGTGGATGACCGCGCACTTTTCTTTGTTTAGTGCTAATTGACACTTTTCGCACCATACAGAAATTCTCTCTAGATCATTTTGTAATTGGAATTGATCGTCTGATGATTTTACTAGATGGTAAATTACAGCGTCATCTGCAAACAATCTAAGTGGGCTGCTCAGATTATCGCCCAGATCATTTGTATAAATCAGGAACAGTAGAGGGCCTATGGACTCAATCTGAGATCCCCCACCGACAGCACTCATTACTTCATGGGAATAAAGAGCTAGCTGTGTTGCACACGAACAATAATTTCTGAATCCGTGTTGGTTATGTATCAATAAGTCATTTTCTTCAAGGTGATTTATAATGTTCGAGTGCAGTATACGCTCCAAAATCCTACTGCAAATTGAGGTCAGTGATATGGGAAAACTATTTAGTAATTCTGCTTTAGTGGCACCATCATCGGTAACATTTCCATTGCTATCGCGCAATAACGGTGCTGACTGTTTTTTTGCCACTGGATTACTTTACATACGACCAGAATCTCTTTGGGCTTCCTACCATATTTTGAGACAATAATTCACTGTGGAAACTATTAGAAGCATCTCGCATTGACGTCCACACTAAATGTCGAGCTTCCATGAATCTTAGCCAGTCTTGGGAATTTTGTGTTCTGCATTTGGCATGCTTTTTTCATTGCTTCTGCAACAGTGTTCTGACGTGTTTTGTGTACCATGGTGGATCAGTCCCATCTCTTATTAACCTATGCGGTATGAATCTATCTATTGCTGTCGATAATGTATCTCTGAATTTGAGCCATATTTGGTCTACACTTACATAATTAGCTTAGAAGGAATGGAGACACACTCTTAGGAAGGCATCAAGCGAATTTTTATCTGCTGTTTTAAATAGATATATTTTGTGTTTATTTTTAGTGCTTTTGGTTGATACGGTTTTGAGCCTCTCTACAATGACCTTGGGTTTACTAATCCCTGTATCCGTCATGACGCTCTCTATTAGGTCAGAATTATTTGTGGCTAAGAGGTCAAGTGTGTTTTTGCAACCATTTACAAATCATGTGGGCTCATGAACTAATTGTTAAAAGTAATTCTCAGGGAAAGTATTTAGTGCAATTTCCGAAGACGTTTTCTGCCTACCACCGGCTTTGAACATGTATTTTTGCCAACAAATCGAGGGTAGATTGAAGTCTCCACCAATTATAACTGTATGAGTGGGGTACTTATTTGTAATGAGATTCAAGTTTCCTTTGAAGCATTCAGCTATTATATCATCATCAGAGTTTGGAGGGGGGGGGGGGGGGGGGGTGTCGGTAGGAGGAGCCAATTATTATTTTGGTACGGCTGTTGAGTATAACATCTACCCATAGTAATTTGCAGGAATTATCTATTTCAACTTCACTACAATATAAACTACTACCAACAGACACAAACACACCACCACTTACTTTATTTAATCTATCCTTTCTGAACACAGTTTGTGCCTCTGTAAAAATTTCGGCAGAATTTTATCTCCGACTTTAGCCAGTTTTCCGTTCCTATAACAATTTCAGCTTCAGTGCTTTCTATCAGCACTTGAAGCTCTAGTACTTTTTCAACACAGCTACGACAATTTACAACTACAATACAGACTATTGCTTGGTCGATTCTCGTCGTTCCTTTCCCCTTTCATGAAGACAAAGCTGGGAAATGTATCAAGTTCCGACATTTCAATAATGCACATCTTACCTAAGAAGAGGACATGGGAATGATATTTAATAAATTTAAGAACCACAAAAACCTAATTCTGAAAATATGTCTACAGAGGTCGATACTCTAGCTAATCCTTAATTGTCACCACCACGCTTTTCCATTCGTAACAATAAATAAATCCTCATGCTAATAGCAACCTACTTGCGTATTTTGAATTTCGGATACTGCATACGAGATTAAATGTAATAACTAAACTGAAAAAGGAAGGGAAAAAAATTAAATTGCAAGAAGTACACACGGTTTTTATGGAAGAGAACATTGTGATATTTATATGACCTCAGATGTGACACCTATATGGCATATACTTCGTCTATCCAGAGACCCTTCAGGAGGTCAATGAGGCCAATCAGACCTAGCTTACACAGCTGAATAGAAACCGCCTACATGGGCAAAATATAATACCAGGTCAGTCAAGTTGGCATTGTCCACTAGCAGCAGAGGTAGTGTGTCAACAAGCTTAAGGTGCCACCACAAAACAGCCAAATTAGGGTACTCTAGGTGTAAGTGGGTCACTGTCAGGCAGGCTCCGCATTGGCAGTGAGGGGGGTCATCCCATCTGAGAATGTGGTAATGTGTCAGCCAAGTGTGGCCAATGTGGAGTCTATAAAGGATGTTGGATTCCCTGCAAGAAGCAAGCAGGGAAGACTGTCATGTGGTCGTGGTATCCCTAATTGTCCTCAGTTTATCTGTGTAGATCACAGCAGACCAATCTGCGTTCTAGACTTCCAGCAATCGATGGTGTACAAACAGCCAAAGGTCTGGTTCTGGGACCCCCATTTCCAGAATCGGCATCCTGCAAAATCACAACATGACTGGGGGTCCAAACGAAAACAACATGCCACCCAGCTTGATGGAGGTCACAGAGTCAGAGACACAATTCTCAACAGCCGTAACCAGTGCACGAGGAGAATAGCACTGGTTTATAGCCCCAAGGCTGCTGGAGGAGTCATTACAGATTAGGGTACTCTTGATAGTGCAAGAACAAACATGGATAAGGGATCATTTAATGGCCTTCAATTGAGCAGTGAAGACACTGCAGTGGTCTGGCAGAAGCTGGAGTTCACTGCTGCATGTGTGTATGCAAAGCCTATTCATCCTTTGACTGTTAAGCCATAAGTGACTACCACTTCTGAACCCAGATACTTCTCAAGGACAGCCACGAAGAGGCAGCGAAAAATCGTGATCTCAACAGACCCTTTTGAACCAAAGGGGACTTTGAGACACATCCGAGGTTGGAGCACATGCCATGGGGGGCAGATACAATGTATCCCTGACCAGAGGCGACAGTGGAGGAAGTTGCAGTTCTAAACAGAGACACTGGGGCATGCAGCAATTGTAAACCCATTTCTGGGTCTCTGTTTTGGGAGTTGGAGCCACCTTCCAGGGAAAAGAACACGGTAGTTGGGGTGCTCAGGCAGCACAATTCAGCAGCTTTGTTGGCACCTGATAGGTAACGGAGGGACTCCAGCCTCGACTAGTAGTCCGTTCACAGGGCTAGATTGGAAGGCTCCTGTCATAATTCAGACCCCACAATGATGAATGGGGTCCAGTATCTGCAATGATGAGGGGTGATGCTGAACCATATGCAAAGATTCTCATTGAATGAAGTTTTTGTAGAGCTGCAAACGTGTAGAGCGATCTGCACCCACAGCTTGTGCTACTGAGGCAGCAAAGTGTATTGAGGTACTACCAGTACTTTCGCTTAAGCTCTGCGTGTGTGTGTGTGTGTGGGGCGGGGGGGGGGGGGGGGGCAGTACTATGGGGGCAGAAGTGCATGACGTGAGTCATGGCGGTGGACAACCAAAAGCCATGGGGAAAATCCCATGACTGCATCTTTCATAGGCACACTGTAGGCTACGCTCAGCACAACCATACTAGAGCAGTAATACCAAAGCGAAAATCTTCAGCACATAAGGAGGGTGATACCGATGACCCCACAGCCGCCACTAGGCCATTGACAACTGCCAGAATGAGGTGAATGGTCAGTACAGAGCCCTGTGGGGCCCCATTCCCTTAGAGAGGGGGGTACTGAGTGAAGCGTCCACTTGAACCTGGAACGTTTGGTGTAGTTCTGGACAAAAATTGGAAGACCCACTCATGTAACGTAGTAAAGATGTGGTGACACCATGTCATGTCATAAGCCTTCTGTAGGTCAAAAAAGACAGCAATGAGGTGCTGACGACATGCAAAGGCTGTCTGGGTGGTGGACTCCAGGTAAACCAAATTATCAGCAGAGGAGCAGCCTTCGCAAAAACTGCCCTGAGATGCAGCCAAAAGGCCCCAAGACTCAAGGAGACAACACAGTCACTTGCTCACTATGCATTCGAGCAACTTGGAACACCAGTAATCCTGATTGGGCAATAACTGTCCATCTCGAGAGGGGTTGTTATCCGGTTTCAGTAGCGAGACTACCGTGCTTTCTTGCCACTGAGATGCAAACTCAACTTCATTGCAGATCCAATTGAAGGGGACAAGGCTGTGTGGCCTGGCCCTGGGGCTGTATCAAGGCAATGGGCTACGGCACTGGAGAATTCCCATTCACTGGATGGAGCGTTATACGTCTCCAGGCGATGGGTAGTGAAAGGTAAGCACATTCACTCCACCTGCTGTTTTATGGGTCAAAAGGTGGGCTGATAATACTCAGACACAGATGTATGAGCGTAATACTCAGCAAAATGTTCAGTGACAGCATCTGGACCAGTATAAATGGCACCATCTAAGGAAATACTTGGTACACCTGCAGGGGACTCTAAGTTGTAGAGTTGTCTGATCTTTGCCCATATCTGAAATGGAGAGGTACTTCATCCAATGGTGGAAACATACCATTCCTGGGATTTTTGCTTTTATTGTTTTATGAGGTAGCGGACAAGGGTACAAAGCTGTTTAAAGGCAATGAGGTGCTTCAGTGCAGGGTACTGCTTATGGTGTTGGAGAGCATGCCTCGGATCTCTAATGACCGCAGCTGTCTCTGGTATCCACCAGGGTACTGTGTTCCAAAGATGGGGTCTCAAGGAAGAGGGGAAGGTTTGGTTGGTTTCCAAAAGAATGGATGCCAGTGTATGCAGAACAGCCGCAGTGATACTTCCTTGCGATGAGAAGCTAAGGACGACAGCAGTGGTGAACACATCCCAGCCATAATTACACAGGCAGGAGTTTAGGGGAGCGAAGCTGTGAGAGGGACAGAAGATCAGGAAGTAGTCACTACCACACAGGTCATCGCGGACCCTCCAGTGGATAGACGGTAGAAGACCAGGACAGGTAAAGGAGAGATCAATGGCCAAATTAGTTCCACGTCACACAGAAGTGTGTGGAGGCACCACTGTTCAAGAGGCAAAGATTGAAATATGCCAGTAAAATTTCGATGTCTTTACCATTGCCAGCGATCACTGCTCACCCCACAGAGGGCTACGGGTGTTGAAGTCATCCAAGACAAGGAAAGGTGGGAAAGGTGAGAGAATAATGCAGACAGTACATCACTGGAAGGGAAATAAACATTACAGATGGTAAAATCCTGATTTGCCCATTCCCCAACAGCCAAAGCCTCCAATGGTGTATCAAGAGGCACAACGTCATTGTATATAGAGTTCAGCACATACGTAAGAACTCCACCCGATACCCTCTCTTAGTCAGTATGATTCTTAAAATAACCTCGGTAGCCATGAATGCCAGAGGTCCAAGTTGCTAGAAGCCATGTTTCCTGGATAGCAATAGTAGTAGTGAAAAAATCCGTAACTATTCCACTGCCACTGGAGGATCAAACAGTCGCAACCGATGGGGAGCAGGTTATGACTCAGGGTCATGTGCTGTCCCCGGTTGAGACGTCAGGGGATCCACTGACATAGGTTCCGTGGCGCATTGCCTGGGGAGATCTCATGCCTCAGGAGCCACTGGGATCTCCACCTTGGGCACAGGAGTACATTCAGAGTTCGGTGGCATGGTGGCCACCAGCATTTCCTCCATTGTAGAAGACTTTTTTTTAATCCTTCTTGTCCTCCTCCTCCTCCTCCTCCTCCTCCTCCTCCTCCTCAAAAGATGAGGACCGAGAATGTTTTGCTGAAATTGTTTCAAGGACAGGGGAAGATCGAAAAGTCCAATGGCCAGCACCCTGTGGTTCCTTCAGGCACCAGCTGACATCTTGTTGTGGAGCAGTAGGAACTGAGAAAGAAAGAGTCCCAGGAGACCTCTTCCTAGCTAGAGAAGGCAGAAGAGGTTGAGATGCCTACAGCTGGGAATGGGGACCGCTGTCCCCGGCAGGTAACGAGTCAATGCTCCTGAAGCGAGTGTGGAGAAAGCACCAGGGGGCCCGAACCACTTGCGGGGCAGATATCAGCAGGCATCTCTAAGAGGCACAACAGAGAAAGGCACCATCAACAGAGAGGGCAGCGACATTGCGGCTGCAGCGTAAGATTGTGTCATTTGTATGAAATTAACACAATCATACTTTTTTTTTTGACCTCTTGATATGTTAGCTTGTCCAGCATCTTATACTCCTGAATTTTCTTCTCACACTTAAAAATGGAGCAATCTGTTCTGGAAGGAGAGGGGGAACTCACCGCAGTTTACAAAGATGAGGGGAGGGGCACAAGAAACATTTGCATGCAGAGGATGTCCACAATCCCTGCAGTCAGGAGTGGTGGTGCAATGGAAAGACATGTCTTAACTTCTTACACGTGAAGCATCTCATTGGAGGAGGAACACAGAGTTCCACGTCTCACTGGTAGACCATCACCTTGAACTTCTCGGATGAACTGCACACCCCGTCACTCTAAGTTGACCCGCAACTCATCATCAGTTGCAAAAGAGGATCATGGTGAAAGATGATGCCCTGGACAATATTGAGACACTTATGGGGAGTGACAGTCATGGACATGTCACCCAACTTTTCACAAGAGAGCAGCAACTGTGACTGGACAGGAGATGACATTTTAATCAGATGGGAACTGCTCTTCATCTCAGACTCAGACATGGCTGCGACTTCCCTGTGTTTGTCATCAATGTATTTAAAAAAAACTTGGTGGCCAGAAAGGCTCTCATCGGTCCTGGTACAGACCAGGTATTGAGGAGGAGGATTTTGCTCCTTGTTGTCCAGTCTTGCATTCCTTCCGTGACGTGGCCAGGAAAGGGAATGCGTTGGGCTGATACTTAGTTGCATCATACGAGACTGTCCATTGCAAAGAGACTGCTGAGACCATGTGACTGCCAGTGGGAGAAGAGTTTGTCATTTCATGTGTGGACTATCTGCCATGGTGCCATACACTCCAAACAGGGGCTCTCCCCATGGATGTCAACCAGTCACAGCAATGGCTACCTGCCCAACAAGCCATTCCTGGGAGTCCCCATGCCTCAGTCATGATGGACACATATTCCATGGCATACATGAGGGTTATGCAGCACAAGCACAAACAGTGCAGTCTCTTTGTAGTCAGGGGGTTACCACTGTACAGGCACTTGACTACCTGCCCCTCAATGAGATGGCTATCATGCTTGGTTTTGGATGTACAACAACAGGAAGGAAGGGTGCCAGGGTGGAAGTGTGCAGAGATGGAGAATACACCACAGTGGGTGACCTTCCCCGCACAACACGCACTTCCATAAAATTTGAAAAAGATGGCAGGTTTAGGCCAATAATTGGGACCACGTAATCATTAACAGGAGGTGAAGACGGGCCAGGAGTGAAACTAGAAAAACGGACCAAAATTGTGAACCAAGTCC